>NW_007149530.1:222706-264675 GCF_000164805.1 Carlito syrichta | reverse complement strand
GGGAGCGGCCACTGCACTCCAGTCTGGGTGACAGAGTGAGACTCCAACTAAAAAAAAAATAATAATAATAAAATAAAATAAAAAAATAAAAAATAAAAATAAATATACTCCCCAAGAGAAGGCTTTCCTTGACTGCTCCCACACCCCAATCTAAAGCAGACATTTCCAGTTGTTCTCATCCCAACATCCTTTTCTTTTCTTTAACAGCACTTATCACAATGTGTAATTACACCAATTTGTTTCCTTCTTGACTATTTCTCTTCCTAGGGAGCTTGTGATCTCTATGTGAGTAGGGCTCACATCAGCTTTGCTGACTTTTCTGTTCAGGTACCACCTCCTCCTTGTCCTTGGGAGAGCTGGCAGCACCAGGGCGAGCCAACGTGGGGTCAGGAAGTAGAGGAGAAACCGCTCAGAGCTTGTTCCCAAGCTCTTTGCTCACTTCCACAGGAAACCCTGGAGCAGCAGGGGCTGGGGCTGGGTGCTGTAGGTGAGCAGAATGGCTCTCCTGACCTGGATGCTTCCAGAACAACTGAAGAAATGTGCTGATGCACTCAGCAGAGATGGCCACCATCCTCCCTTGGCACTGAACCCTGACACAACCATGCATGTGTAGACTGCAAGTGGGGGCACAGGTCTGGGTACCAACTCTCAGCCAGCCCAAGGTGGGTGGTCAATGGCAGTCTAACACTAAGTCATGGATAGTACAGAACTGTCTGTAGGGATAGAGGCGTTTGCTTCATTATTTAATTTCAAACTCTCTAATAGCTCTCCTAAGAGGTCTGGGTTGAATGTTGCAAATAAAAATTGAAGAAAAAACATGAAGTATACAGAAAAGTAGAGAATGTTTATCTCCATTTGAAAAAAAGAAGAACTTATAAACAGATGTTTGAGCCTAATTGTGTGCTTATGTCCACATGGGCCCCTTTCCCCTAAGGGGCTGTGAGGCCCCAGTATTCTCTTGTTAGAAACGGCAGACATGAAAGTCAGCTCCCAATAATGTTGGTGTGATGGCAAGCCCAGTGTAGCTAATATATCCCTTATTTTGAACAATAAGGAAACAATTTTCATTAGTAGACAGTGTCTTCCTAGACCCACTGAATAAATGGTGTACAACACTTCAAATGGTGTACCCGCTTGAAGAGGGACCCATGATCTGCCTGCTTGGGATGGCCACAGGTCTTTGTCGGTCCTAGAGATGAGATTGGGGTTTGAGGCAAGGACATCAGCAAGGAGTAAAGAAAACACAGGCATCTAGCACCAAGGGCAGAGCACCTGAGAATCAAGAAAAGCAGAGACAAGGGGCCCTCTGAAATCTGAGTCACAGGATCTCTGTCCAATGGGGATAATACTGAGGGTGGCTCTCACCCCACTCTGTGATATGTGTTTACAGGTCTCTCCATGGACCCTGGGCTCCTATGCCAGGCTCCCTCTTGTATCGAGGATCTAACAATAAGCTGGGCACACAGTAGATACTCAGTAAACATTTGCTAAGTAAATGAACTCTGTAGGGGAACATCCAAAAAGCACTGAGGTGGGGGTTAATTGCTAAGTAAATGAACTCTGTAGGGGAACATCCAAAAAGCACTGAGGTGGGTGTTAGAAAACTTGGCGTGCAGTAGAAGTCTTGTGTTCTCTGTGGCCTTTCAAGTCCTTTTCCCTTGCCAGCCTACATAAAGTGAGGGCACCATACTGGATAGATAGGTCAGAGATGGGAAGCTGGCTTCAACTTGAGGCCAACTGCTACCAACCAGTAGTGGTCACCTGGAGCACTGGTTATGCCAAGAGGACTCTGAGGCAGGTACAGAGCTGTGACTGATACACAGATTGCCAGGGACAAGAGCTATGCTCGACGGCAGCAAGTTCATAAGATATATCTGTGCCATCCTTTGAGTGTGAACATCTCTGAGGCCACTGTGCATGATCACACTTTATGACGCTTCCATGGCATGGAAGGACTTAAACTGTCTAATAGTCATGAGGGGCTCTGCTGTCCCAGAGAGTGAAGCCACTGCCCACCCAAGATGCCTACTTGCCCTGCCTCCTCTAAGCTGGTGCTTCCTAAGCTCTGCCATGCCAGGGTCTGACAAATATAGACAATGCTGGTCTCTGTAGAGCCCTTGGCAGTGAACACAGGAGAGGACTCCTGGGCATCCTTGTCACCCAATTGTATGCCAGGACATCCTGGTGGAGCCTTTGCTCTGGGGAGGCTTGCGCTAGCATCTACATCTGACTTCTCTGACTCCACGCTGGGCTCTGCACCTCACCACTTGGTTGCCGAATGGGTTTCCGTGGGTCCATCTTGAAAACAAGACTGTGATTCCTCTGAGGCAAGAGCTATGTCTTCCCCTGGTACATCCCATCCTAGCCATGGGATGGACACAGAACTGGGCACACAAAAGGTGGTAATAGAATAATGAGAATCTGTCCACAAGTGGACAGTTGAAGGCTGCCTGAACTCCTGTGGGCCTTCGACACTGATCCCATCTTGGCTGACCTTGGAGGTCCCATTTCAGGCCAGGGGGAGATCCAGAGATGGCTCAGAATATGTGTGTCCAGGCTGAGGAGAAAGACGGCAGGCGCTGGGCGTGTGCTGGTTGCTTGTCACAGCATTTTATCCTCCCAGAAAAATTTAGATGAAATTATTTATAGCCAGAAAAAAACGTATTTTTCCATGATTCATTCAATTAAGTATAAAGTAGCTGTTTTAAATCAACTGGAACATGTAAGAAGAGGGAAAAGTCAGGGCAAGGCACTGATATGAAGGTGAGGACACAGGATGGATGAGGCCTCAATACACATGGTGATGATGTCACTAACACGGGGATGGGTCCTCACAGCAGTGGGTGAGCTGGTGGGCTGTGTTCAGGGTACCCTCTGAGCAGCAGGTAGTACACAGCTCCCAGTCATGCAGGGCACTGTCAGTCACAGAAAGGAGTATGGCTTTTATCCTAAGTGTGGTGGGAAGTCATAGGAGATTTCAAAGGTGGGGAGAGGGATGATATTGTTTTAAAAGCTCATGCTTGCTGCTAGCTGCAGCTGGACTGGGGGTGGGGAGAGGAATGATATTGTTTTAAAAGCTCATGCTGGCTGCTGTTTGCAGCTGGACTGGGGGTGAGGAGCTGGAAGAGCAGCCCTGGGGAGAACACTAAGGAGGTCACTGCAGTCTGATGAGAGTTGATGGAACTGTGGCAACTACCTGAGCTGGAAGGGTCAGTAGAACTAATGCTGTCTATGCTGCCTCATCATACAGAATGGGAAACTGTGGCACAGAGAGGAGAGGGCTAGCACAAGATTCCAGGGTCACTGGTGGCTTAGCTGGTGGCTCCCAGCAAGGAGGTGGGGCTGACTAGGAAGCAGAGGCTAATTGGGGAGAAAGGGTAGGTGGTGGTAGAAACCCTTCAGGGAGAAGCCAGCAGTTTGAGCCACAGAGTTTCTGGGGACCCAGAGAATCCCAATCTTCTTGGGCTGGTTTTGGGGTCCTGAGAACTGAACACCACACACAAGTGGGGAGGGGTGTCAGTGGGGCTAGAAGTAGATTCCAACCTGCACATCAGAGAAGAATGTTCACATTGATGTGAGACTGGATGGAGGTACCGCTCTTGAATGACCTGTAAGCAGGACCCCTGGGTGGGGGCAAAGCCCCAGAACTTTCTGCACACACTTCCACATTGAGATAGCAATGCTGTGAGCAGTAATTTGGCTTCAAAAACAGGCCTATTAGGGTCTCAGTATCTTCATCTATAAAATGGGGATGGCAAGAATATGCACCTCATAGATTGCTGCGAGTTTTAAATGGGTCAGTGCTGTTGGGTGCTTAATACACTGTGGTTTGCAGAAAAATTCACTGCAAGTAGTGATGGTCACTACAGCTTATTAATCACACACACATCTAGCACTCTATACTTGGGCCATTCAACCAATCAAAACAGTTTAGTTGTGTTCCACTTGGAAGAGAAGTACAATAAAACAAATCAGCGTTTGGTTAAAAGGAACTCTCATGGAAACGAAACAAAAAAATGCAACCCGATCTGCCTTCACACACATACAAACAAAATTTGTCAGCTTCTATGATAAGCACTTGTAGAGTCATCAAAGAAAGGCTTGCCCCCTACGGACCCATCATTCCCTGAATAACAGAGAGCAAGGCAGAGGAAAATGGGGGACCAGGAGTACAAAGCTGGATGCTAGAGCTGGGGCTTGATTCTAGACCTTTCTGACCCCTGAAGTCTGTGCTTTCAGTTCCCCCACACCTCTTCTGTAAGAACTTTCTTTGATTCTCAAAAGCAAATCCAAGTCACCCCAAGGTACTTAGTGAGGTGTGCTACATGGTTCACTAATATGCTTGGAAAGAGTATGAAACAAAGAGTCAAAAGCCCTCAATCAACTGTGTTGGAGTGAAAGCCCCAGCTCTGTTTTCCTGACTGCTATGGCTCTCTACTATTTTAACTGTTCACTGGTGTCCACCGTCCACATCAGCTGGACTGTGTTCACACTGACCACACAGGCCTACATCGGAGCTCTCAGGGCTGTGGGGGATGTGAGTTTGCACTGGGTGGGGAGACAAACCTGCGGCCATGTGATAGTGACTGGGCTAGTGAAAACTACCATGTCAGGGACCAGCGGTGGTGAATGTCTGGCTTCTGGAACTAAAACTGTTGTTCCCTGGAATTCTGACAAGTTAATGGGAGACACGTCAAACTCTGATCTGTAAAATTAGGTTTAAGTATAATTCCACACATTGGTGGCCCAACTGCCAACTTCTGAAGAAGTCCAAAAACACGCAGACCCTGCCAGAGAACGCCATCAGCTCTGTTAAGGGTGCAGGAGTCTGATTTTCAAAACGATTTGTGTAAAAGTTTATATTTTAAAAAATATTCTTATTTGCTTGTCAGGGATAGGCCAAATAGGAATCAACCCATTTTACAGATGAGAAAAATGAAGTCTGGAGAGACAAGTATTTTACCCAGTGAGGCATCTGGAGGTACATAACCCTAGATTTAGTCCTGGCACTGCCACTTGCTGTCTGTGTGACCTCACCAAACCTTAGCAATCTGATCTGTTTAAAGGATCCCAACTTCTCAGGGTGTTATGAGGATTAAAGGAATGAATGTAAGCCATTTAGGATTGTGCCTGGAGCACGGTGAGCAGTCAGTGGAGGTTAGCTGTTCCTGTGTCACACTGTTGGCCACGGGTGAGCTATAGCCAGGGGCCAGCAGGTGGCCACCTTGACTGGGAGAAGCCACCCATCTATCTAAACTTTCGGCACTGCATGACCACTATCTGGAGCTCTTCTTGTTTGTTTCTCTCCTCTGAATTTTAAGTCCCATGAGAATGACTCATTCTCCTCAGAGGCCTCAGCATGTAGCTTACATGTCTGGTACATAGTAGGTCTTTAGTACAAACATTTTAGCATTACAGGAGGCCCCATGAGACGGGATGAAAGCTACAGTCTCTCTTTTTAGAGAAAGGCACAGAGACACACACAGGAACTACAAATCCAGCTATCCTTGAGTGTGCGCGCGCACACACACACACACACACACACACACACACACACACACACAAGTCTCCCTTTTATTTCTGGGGTGGCAGCCCCGGAATCCCAGGTTAGGAACTTGGCCAATTATAAAACCCCAACCTGTAAATGGCTTCTGAGCCACAGCATCTGCTCTGATTGTTTAGACCAATGCTGTCCCACGTCCCAGGTAAACTGTGCTAATTTCTCCCCGTAGAATAATAAGCCTGGCAAAGTTGCCTGCAACTCTTTCCATCCTGCTGAAAATGCCTTTTCCTCATCATCTACACTGTGTGGAAGTGGCCACTCTGCTAGTTCCCATGCAAATTTAATAATGTTCTGAAGTCTCAGTCCCACATAAATATAAATGTGTTTCCAACTCAGACGCTTCAGTGATCAGGAGGCTTTCAGAAATCATTCAGAGAGCTATTTGATACATGAAGCTGACAACTTATTGAAAAAGTGATTCAGAGACAAGAAAGAAAAAAAAAAGGAAGGGCTGGGAGAAGCCAGGCGAGAAAGGAAAGGGAGAGGAGGAGGGCCCTTCGGGTTGGGTGGATCTGGGGCGGGGGCAGGGACAGGGGCAGGGCACAGTGAACTCTTGGCAATCGCAGCTCTGCCAGTCACATGCAGCATCACGCCAGGACCTTTCTGAAAAGGCTTTTATTTGAGAGAATTAGACGCAGCAGATTGGAGGAAGCAGGCCCCAAGGCCCTTCAACCCTGGCGGGATTTGCCTCTATTGAGGTTTCGTAAGGAGGGAGAAATGCCTTCTCTCTCCAGGGGATAGCCCTGGGGAGGCTAGCTAACCCCACAGCGCCAGGGTTGGGGCTTCATCTGAACTACAGCCCCAAGTCTTGCCTTTGGAGTCAGCCAGGCCTGGGTCTTGGTCCTGGATCTGTTATCTATCAGCTGTGTGACTGTAGGCAAGTCACTCAACCTTTCTGAGCCTCAGTTTCCTTATCTGTAAAATGATGTTAATTGTATTAACATAGCTCATATGGATAAGGCAAGCTTTCTGAAACTTCAGTCTCATTTTCATGATTTCTGCCTAATCTGTGTGATACCCTTGCCCTTTTATGTTCATCATATTTTTTTTTTTTTTTTTTGAGTTGGAGTGTCACTCTGTCGCCCAGACTGGAGTGCAGTGGCCGCTCCCGGCCACCGCAGCCTCAACCTGCTGGTCTCTGGCGATCCTTCCACCTCAGCCTTCCAAGTAGCCGGAATTACAGGCATGCGCCACCACGCCCGGCTGTTTTTTTGATTGATTGTAGAGATGAGGTCTCGCTGCCCAGGCGGGTCTCAAACCCACGGGCTCAGGCAATCCACTCACCTCAGCCTCCCAAAGGCGCGGGATTACAGGCTGAGCCACCGAGCCCGGCCCATGTTTTATTTACTTAACTCACTTTTTAAAAAGTGCTAGTATCTGGGCAATCATGAGGTAAACGGGCTACATAGATATTTTAAAAATTCATGTTCAAATAAGCATAGCACTATTAAAATGAAGACTGTCACTGCCCTTGCCATCATCACTGTCACCAGTAAGTTCTGGTTAGAGGGGAGGTAACAGTGGGAGTCTATGTATGTACCTGGTCTGAGAACCCTCACCGTGTATCTGGACTCCCATCATTTCCTGCCAAAGCCTGGGCTTTGGCCTGGGCTCCTCTTCACCTGTTTCCCCCTCAGCTTTCCCATGCTGCCTCGAGTTCACACATACAGAAATGCCTCCTACACAAAAATAATTAATTTTGTTGTCTACTTCTATATAAAGGTAATACACCTCCCCCTGACCCAGTTCAGCTGCATACATTTTTCCATCTTCACAATGCCCTCCCCCACTACAGTCTGACAAAACCTGAATTTCTAAGAAGGGGGAAAAGTACTCCATCCAGCACTGCCTAGTTATTTTTCAATTCTGCCTCTCTGACTAACCCAGAATTTCCTAATAACAATTCCACCAGGAAGCTGTAACGGTTTCATTAAAAAAAAGAAAGAAGAAACCCTGAAGTCAAACCTTACAAAAATTCCCACCTTGTAAACACACACACACACACACACACACACACACACACACACACAAAAGCCAGTCAGATCAGATAAAGCAGGTGTACTGTCTCTATGGTGTCCACGCAGCAGGAAGCTGTGAGTACAGGAAACAGGTTCGGGTTTGGATTTAGAAATGCCAGACCTGGGTCCAGAATCTGCCCTCCCCAGCTGTGAGATGCTGGGCAGGGCACTTGATTTCTCTGAGCCTCGGTTTCCTAGTCTGCAACTAGGGGTTAAGGTGGTGCTGATCTGTGAGGCTTCTGTGTAGACAAGGGGCCAGGATGGGGCATGACTGCTCCGTGAGCTGTGGTGTTCCATGTGAACATTCGAGATGGGAATGTTTTCTGGTATGAGAGGTCACACTGGGCCTGACCTTGAATGAACTGGGAGGCAGGTGGCATTTATGTGACCCCACGCTGGCTACAGGGGATCCCATGTCTACTTCCAAAGGGCTTTTTTCTCAGTTAGCTGGTGGCTAATCCCTGCTGGTAGATGCTTCTCCTTTTAGGGGTATCAGTACTTTAACCAGGATTCCCAGAAACCTAAAGCCTTCAACCCCAAAGGGTTCTATCTCTAAGGCACGGGGAGATACTTTTCAGTGGGGCCCCATCACCATTCTTAGATAATGTGTAGTAAGAGTTCTGAATGGCTACACCTCCCAGAGAACTGGGATCCTCTCATTTTATTGATCAATAAGGAATGTGGGTCCCCGGCACCAACTCAGATTCCGACCCGGAGCCCCAGCCTGCTCCCATCACAGGTCCTGTTTGGCTTCCTAGAAGTATATGAAAAAGCAAAGCTCTCTGACTAAAGACAAAGGTTTGCTTTCCAATCGCTACCTGTCCTGGGCCGTAATGGTGTCTAGCAGGTTGTCACTGCAGATCAGTCCTGCAGGTTTTGGGGAGAGGTGGCCAGCTAGGCAGAGGCACCCTCAGGACCCTTGGTCCTTGGCCTCAGCATCTGTGTACCGCTGGGTAGGGGCTGGGAGCAATCATAGCCCGGATACACTGCTGGAGATACCCCAGCATGCTGTGAGCTGCCTCTGTACTCCTGCTCATGCAGGCATCTTTGAATACAGCCTTGTCCAGGGCCACTATAACTGGACTCCACATGGGAAACAAACACTTCTCCCTCCAAAGTTGAAAGACTTTGTTTAGCTGAGTTCAATTCTGGAGCCGTTGCCCTAACAACGGGTCTTTGGGGGATTTACATCTCATGCATCACAACAGGGGAACTGCCTTTCAGCACAGAAGGGGGGTAAAAAACACCATAACACAAAACCAGTGCGCCTCCTCCCACCCCAAGAGTGCTGCCACAAAACAAAAACAGAATCAACAACAACAGAAATCTCCCACAAGCCCATGTGGCCTTGGCCGGCAAACAGCCAAACAGGAATTCAAACTTAATCAAACTTTCATGTCTCCCTTGTAAAGCTCAGGAAATCAGTAATTGGTTTTATAATTGAATTTTCTGATCACGTATCAAAGGAATGGGTCCTGCCAAAGGCCAAGGAATGGCCTGTCTCCAGTAAGGACAGCCAAAGTCCCTAATAGAGGCTCTGGAAGGTACAGGAGGAGAATTAACTGCTGGTTGGCTAAGAATAGAGCCTGTTATTTATATCCAGAGAAGCCAGTGACAGCCGAGCCCTGCCCTTGCAAAATGGTCTCCCCCAAACACCCAGCCTGGAGCCCCAGTTTCTGATTCAGAAACAGTCTTTGGCAGTTGTGTCAGCAGAAGAGTGGAGATGGGAAGGCAGAGGCAGGGAGATGATCTTGGTGAGGAGATGTTCGAAGAGCACTGGAGAGAGGGAAGGGAAGGCTGCCTAACTGGGCAGAGGCCTGGACAGAGAGAGGAGGAGCCGATTCCAGAGCCATTCTGCAACAGGAAATGGGACACGGAGGGGAAAGAGGAGTCCAGGGTCTTGGCATGAGAAAGTGGGAAGAAGGTAATGCTTTTGATATAAAGAAGGAAAGAGGAAGAAACTGCTTTGTATGGCCTGGCTTCACATGGGCTGGGTGGTCCTTAGTGACAGGAGTACTAACAGGTACAGCTCAGCCTTTGTGTGTCCTTGCTGGATGCTAGGCCCCTAACATCATGATCTCATCTAATCTTCACAACAGCCCAAGGAGGTAGGTGGTTTATTATTCCCATTTTCCACACAGAAAAGCAACGTTCAGAGAGCAGAGGTAAAGAACTTGCTCACTTGTGAGCCATGGAGCTGGGACTTGGACTCATGACGGTATGACTCCAGAGTCCACAGATTCAACCTCAGATGTCATAACACCTCTTTACCTGTAGATTAAGCTATCTCACAGTCAAACAGAAATAGGTAGGAAAGGGCTCCCAACACTCACACGGGAGGTATGGCTAGAGGTGGAAGCTTGAGAGCTGACAAATCAAAATTCATTAATTAATCCACTTAGAAATGTTAACTGTAAAGGCAAGTCACAGACTAGGAGAAAATATTCACAGTACATACATCCGACAAAGAACTTATATCCACGATATTAAAAAAGGAACATTAAGCCAGGCACGGTGGCTCAAGCCTGTAATCCCAGCACTTTGGGAGGCTGAGACAAGAGGACTGCCTGAGTCCAGGGGTACAAGACCAGCCTGGGCAAAGATTAGCCAGGTGTGGTGGTGTACACTTGGAGTTCCAGCTACTTGGAAGGCTAAAGTGGAAGGATCAACTGAGTCCAGAACTGCAGTGGCCGTGAGCATGCCACTGTACTCCAGCCTGGGTGACAGAGTGAGACTCCAACTCAAAAAGAGGGGATACTATAACTCACTAATAAGACAACCCAATAAAAGGGAAGAATCAAAGATTTGAACAGATACACTCTACAAAAGAAGATATACGGATAGCCAAAAAGTACACTGAAAAGCACTATCATTAGTTGTAAGGGAATGCAAATTAAAACCACAGTGAAAGACCACTGTGCACAAAACTAGAACAGCTGAAATGAAAAGGACTGACAACCCAAATGTTAGTGAGGATGTAGGACAGTGGGGATTCTTATGTCTTACTGGTAGAGTTTTATACAGTGCTGTACCACCACTTTGGAAAGCAGGTGGGAAGTTTCTTATACAGTTAACATACACTCACCATGTGACCCAACAATTCCATTCCTAGGTAGTTACCAAAAGAAATAAATATATAATAAGTGGACCTTGAACCATTATCATAATCCTATAAGAAAGAGATTGGCAGTAAAGGGAAACTGCCAGGGGACGGGGAGAGGGTACACCTCATCAACAAGGATAACTACATAATGAAATTTGTATATCTAACCCTGAATTGTACCTCACACCTTTAAAATTAAAAATTAAAAAAAAATAAGAGAAAAAAAAAAGTAATGAAAATATATGTCCACACAAAAACTTGTACACAAATGTTCTAGTGGGGTTTTTTTTTTTTTTTTGAGTTGGAGTCTCACTCTGTCACCCAGGCTGGAGTATAGTGGCACATTCCCGGCCACCGCAGCCTCGACCTGCTGGGCTACGGCGATCCTTCCACCTCAGCCTTTCAAGCAGCTGGAACTACAGGTGTGCGCTACCACGTCCAGCTAATTTTTTTGATTTATTGTAGAGATGAGGTCACACCAAGTTGCCCTGGCGGGTCTCGAACCTGCAGTCTCGGGCAATCCACTCACCTTAGCCTCCCAAAGCACGGGATTACAGGCTGAGCCACCGAGCCCAGCTAGTGGGATTATTTTTAACAGCCCCGGTTTGGAAACAACCGAAATGTCCATCAACATATCCTAGGTAAACAAATGTTAGTCTATACTTGGGGTAAGTTTCAAGATTGGTCATCACTTAGCATTACGGAGACATGGGCAAGATTCCAGAGCCAGGCAGAGGATCTGGGAGGGGCAGTGCTTGTAGACACCTAAATCACATCCAGTCCACATTTTCCTTTTTTTTTTTTTTTTTTTGAGTCAGAGTCTCACTCTGTCACCCAGGCTGGATTGCAGTGTCATGCTCAGGGACACTGCAGCCTTGACCTGCTGGGCTCAGGTGATCCTTCTACCTCAGCCTTCCAAATACCTGGAACCACAGGTATACACCACCATGCCTAACTAATTTTTTTTATATATTGTAGAGATGAGGTCTCACCAAGTTGTCCAGGTTGGTCTCGAACCCCTGGGTTCAGGCAGCCCTCTTGTCTCTGCCTCCCAAAGTGCTGGGATTACAGGCATGAGCCACCATGCCTACCTGCCCAGCTGACCTGCCTTCCTCCCATTCTTTCTCTCCCTCTCTTTCTCTCTCTCTCTCTCTCTTTCTCTCTCAAAAGCTTCTGCTGTGGTTGAAGCAAAGATAGCAGCCCCGAGCTCTGCAAGACTTGTTTGTTGTATACACACTAAGCTGGTCCCCCACCCCATATACAGTGGGTTTGAGCCTTGGAGAAGGCTGGGTCCTCCCTACAGTGGCCTCCTAAAATTAGTGCCAGAGTCAGGATTGTAACTGCACCCCCCTCCTGTAGAGCTTGGCATAGGTAGGACTCGGGCATATCTGGGATTACAGCATGGCTCTGCTACTAATTGGGCAAGTGACTTAACCTCTCTTTGCTCATCTGTCAAGTGTAACACCCATCACAGAACTGTAGGCACAGTTAAATGATACAATGCAGTGTTTCCTAACATCAGTATCTATCACCTACTGAGCACATAATATGTGCCAGATGCTGCTGTTAATCATTTGACATACCAACCATCCCATACCCCATATACGCTATGGAGGGGACATGCCACAGAGGAGGAAAGTAGGTACAGAGAGGTCACACAGCTAGCAAGCACTGGAGCCACAGTTCAAAAAGGCAGTCAGGCAACTGAGCCTTTTTACCCAGGAACGTTTCCAAACTCCCCTCACCACATATTGGTATAGCCCTGAAATTAGTATCATCTTAAATAATATATGTGAAATTATAGGTTTGATATGTGATTTTTTTTTTGAAATATACATTACAATGGATATATAACTACAAAAGTAGAAACAAAAGGGTTATTTATGTACCACTTAATATCATATTCCATCATAGCATGAGCATCATACCAGAGAAACAATGACATCGCACCAGAGAAGCTGCTAGAAGATTGCCTGGCACACAGCACATGGATGCAGAGTTCCAGAGCTGCCATGCATGTCCGTATTAAAGGGCAATCCATTTTTACAGATCTGGGATGCAGGATAAAGGTTGAGAATAGGGGACTCCCACCACCACAGTCACCAACAAGTGAATTTTCAGGTTTGTTCCATCAAGTCACAGAGAAGCAAAGCTCTTTTACTGCTCTGCCTGGGCAACTCAGCTGGACCCATGTGAGGAGCAGGAAACAGCCAAGAGAGCCAATAAACAGCACAGTGAGGCAGTGCTTTGGGTTGGCAACAGTTTAGGTCATATTCACACCTAAGCATTGCACCAGAGACTGGCTCCCTGTTGACAGAATTATTTCATTTCTTCTTCCTGAGGTCACAGCTGGGCATTTCCCAGATTCCCCCCTGCAATTAGGTGTGACCATGGGACCAACATCTCACCTGGCTCCAAAAACATCTCACCTGGCTCCAAAATCTTCCTCATATTCTCCTTTCTCTGTCTACTGGCCTGATGTCAGGGGTCTAGCAGACAACCCAAAGCTGAGGTCAAACCACTGACCTCAGAGAAGGAGCTAGCTCTTTCTGCGTGGGACAGAGCAAACCCTACCACTTTCACAATAGACTGTGACAGAAACAAGAAATAAGCCTTGAGCTGGGCTCAGTGGCTCAGCCTGTAATCCCGCGCCTTTGGGAGGCTGAGGTGAGTGGATTGCCTGAGCCCAGGGGTTCAAGACCACCTGGGCAGGCGAGACCTCATCTCTACAATAAAATCAAAAAAATTAGCCAGGCGTGGTAGCATGCGCCTGTAGTTCCAGCTACTTGGAAGGCTGAGGCGGAAGGATCACTGGAGCCCAGCAGGTCGAGGCTGTGGTGGCCGGGAGCGACCACTGCACTCCAGTCTGGGTGACAGTGAGACTCCAACTCAAAAAAAAAAAAAAAAAAAGAAATAAGCCTTTACTGTGCTGAGTCACTGAGATTTTGGGGCTGTTGGTTATAGAAGGTGAAGCCAAGCATCTTTCAGAGTGTCAAGAAACTTCCGTAATTACCATGCTAGGGAAGTATCAACACTTTCTCTAGTATTTTTGAACTCTGGGCCCCTCCCAGAGTAGTTACCAGACATAATTACCATATAAGACAGCAGAGATGAACTTCCAGCCCATGAACCATGTATATGCCATGCAGTCAGGCTCACTGAACAGTTTTATTTTAAATTCTAAACTCAAATTCTGGCTCCCTTTATTCCACAGGGTAGAAAAATGCTAGTGTCTTTGGGGATCGTTCTGGGAATGTAATGGGATAGTGCATGCAAAGCGTTCAGCAAAAAGTGAGTGCTCAGGGAATGGTGGACTCCCTCACTCTGTCACATGGATCCATGTGGTTGTGCGCACAATTCATCACACAGCCTCAGAATCCCTCCCCCCAAACTCAGGGACAACTGCAGTCTGGGCACAGTTCATACACTCTGCTAGATGAAAGAAAGCCTGCTGGGGAAACATTGGGTAAGCACGTCATCCATGGAACCAGAAAGAGTCAGTTCCCGAAGCCCCAAGAGAGTGCTAGTCCTAAAAGCTGAGCAGGCAATAATGCCAGGTCTGAATATTTGTGTCCCTCCAAAATTCATATGTTGAAATCTAACCCAAGGTGAGGATATGAAGAGGTGGGGTCTTTGGAGATTATTAGACGCATAAGGACTCCGTCATCATGAATGGGATCAATGCCGTCATACAAGGCCTTGAAAGAGCTTGTCAGTTTCTTCTGTCATGTGAGGATGCAGCAACAAGCCACCATCTGTGGAACAGAGAGGGAACCCTTACCAGACACGAGATCTACCACTGCCTTGATCTTGGACTTCCCATCCTCCAGAAATATGAGTAATACATTTTAATTTTTGTTTATAAATTACCCAGTCCAAGGTATTTTGTTACAGCTGCTCAAAAGAACAGAGGTAGATAAATAGGCCACGAGAAGAGGGAGGCCCAGGCAAAGGGGCGGGGCAGGGGCAGGGACAGAATGGGGTGAGACTTCAAAGGGCACTATCATGAAAATGGAAAGAAGACTTACAGAATAGGAGAAAATACTTGCAAATCATCTATCTGTTAAAGGATTTGCATCCAGAACATACAAAGGACCCTTCCAAGTCAACAATAAGAGAAATTCACTTTTAAAATGGGCAAAGGTTTTGAATAGACATTTCTTCAAAGAAGATGTACAAATGGCCAAAAGCACATGAAAAGCTTGCTCAACATCATTAGTCATAGGGGAAATAGAAATTAAAACCACAATGAGTTATCATTTCACACCCACTAGGATGGCTATAACAGAAATAATGGACAATACCAAGTGTTAGAGAGAATGCGGAGAAACAGGAACCCTCATACCTTGAAGAAGGGAATGTAAAATGATGCAGCCACCTTGGAAAACACTTTGATGGTTCTTTAGAAAGTTAAGCATAGAATTTCCACATGACCCAGCAATTCTACTCCTAGTTATGTACTCCAGAGAAATAAAAACAGGAGTCCACACCAAAACTTGTACATGAATGTTCACAGCAGCATTATTCATAGTAGCCCCAAAGTGAAAACAACCAAAAGGTCCACCAATGATGAATGGACAAACAAAATTTGGGATATCCATGCAATGAAGTATTATTTAGCTACAACATGGATAAACCTCGAAAACGCTATGCTAAGTGAAGAAGCCGGACACAAAAGAGCACATAAAGTAAGATTCCATTTATATGAAACCCATAGAAACAGAAAACAGATTAGTGGTTGCCAGGGGCCAAGGGTGGGGAAACAGGGAGTGACTGCTAATGGGAAGGGGGTTTCTTTTGGGGGGTGCCTGTCCTTTGTGCCATGCCTGAAAAGGGGCCAGGTTACAGGGATAGATGCATAGGGCCAGCTTTCAGGAGACATCACCTCTCACATGAGTGACGTGTGCAACACCTGCTCTCTGCTTCCTGCATAGTACTTGGGCAGGGAGTGTTGTTTCCATTCAGCAGCTGAAAAACTGAGGCCTGTGAGAGGGGCTACGAGCAAGCTGGATTTAGGATTCAGATTCCAAACTCATTCTGGGTCTCCACAATATGACTTTATCAACTATGTGCTCTAATTTCACAAGGGGCCATACAAGTAGTAGAAAGCAATGGGCCAGGTGTTCAAATATCTGTGTTCAAGAACAACTTTGCCACTACTTAGCTGCTTTACTGTGGGCAAGTCCTTTGAATTGTTTCCTCATTTGCAAACTCCTGCTACTCCTGCTCCAAGGTGGAAAGTCCAGAGCTCACAAAAGATGATGGAAATGAAAGACATTTACATTGGTGCCAGATTTGGATCTAGAAAACAAGGGTTCTTTCCCTCAGGGTGCTCACTGCAGAGCTGTGGAATTGGTAAAGGCCTATATACACGCCAGGTAAATTGTTACCAGGGTCAAACTAGGGTAGCAGATCATAAAGGTTAAATCTTAATAAGAGCATTATCGACTGAATGTATACAAGGGGGGACCCCAAAAACCTCAAATTTATTTATCAAAAATTGTTATTTATTCTTACATGTTTAAACTTCAGTCACCTTCAAAGTACTCTCTCTTTGATGTACTATACCTATTGAGACCCTTTTCCCACTGTTCAACACGTTTAACTCATCAATTTTATGCCTTCTAAGTGCTTCTGCCATTTTTTGTTTCACCTCTTCCACATGGGCAAAATGTTTCCCTTTCAGGACTTTTTAAATCCAGAAATACAAACAAAAAAATTGCTCAGGGCAATACTGGGTGAATAGGGAGGGTGGGGCACGGAGGTCATGACGTTTGTTAGTTAAAAGCTGCTGAACACAGTACGGTGTGGTAGGTGCAGTCATAAATCACCCATCATGAAATAGGCAAACATGTTGAAATAATCTCAAAAAAATTTCAGTGAAGTCAAATGCAATCTCTCACAACGCTAGATGTTACACTGATGCCAATGGGCTCCTAGTACACTTACCTAGCTGAGGAAGCCTACACCACAAGGGGCCCACCCCCCAAAGATGATTCTGGTTTTTTTGGGGTCCCCTCTTGTATGCTCCCCTTCTCCCAATTCGTATGTTGAATCCCTAGCCCCCTGTGTGGCTATAACTGGAATTAGGAATAAATGAGGTCTTAAGAGTGGGACCCTGATGTGATAGGATTTGTATCCTCATAAGAGATACCAGTGAGCTCTGGCACTCTCATACTCTTGAGCCAGGAAGAGTACAACAAGCCTAGGAGACAGTCCTCACCAGAAACCTCATTGGCTGGAACCTTGAACTTCCACCTCCCAAAACTGTGAGAAATAAGTGTTTAAGGCACCTATACCATTTGAGGTATTTTGTATGGCAGCCTGAGCAGACTAGCACGGAGCTTACACAGGCACTCTTCATGCACTTTACGTTGTCCTAGGCACCAGGCCAGTTATCATTATCACCCTCATTTTACAGTAAGGAAAAGGAAGCACTGAACAGAACAGTAATTTTCCCTAGGCCACGCCCTGGGCAAAGCAGTAGTATGGGCTCTGGGAGGAGGCAGACTGGCACAGGGCCTGTGATTCAAGCACTCTGGTCAGCACTGGGATGAAGGAGATAAGTGTGAGCTCTCTCTGGGCCCAGCACTAACGAGGTGCTCTGTAAATATTGGAGAAAGGACAGAGAGAATGTCCAGGCTCAGGACAATCAGAGAGCTCCAGGACTCTAGGTCCTCTGACTCCCACACAGAAAGAGCACAATGTCTACCCTCTTACCCCCTCTATCTGCCAGGTCAGTGGGCTGCACTTCTCAAAGTTATTCTGGCTGGTTCTTTCAGTGACTCTCTCTGCTACACTCACAGGAGCAGACTCCTTGAACAGCCAAGGATGCTGTGGCCTCGTGGACCTCAGGAGCTACTTCATCATCTGACCAAGAGACCCAGTGAATTGCATGCATTACAAAGAGTTTCAAAAGACCCCCCAGATAGTTATTAGAAAAGCTGGGTCTGAAACCCAGAACTGTAGTCCTGACTTTCCTTATACCATCACCAGACTCTTCTCAAGCCAAGGCTTGGGAGGAAGAACAGGCTTGGTTGGGTGTTTGCGACCCTGACTCACCAAGCCTGCAGGCCTCAAGTGCAGAGGTACCCACAGGTATGCTCGATTCTACAATGACTGTTTCAGGAGGCTGGAGCACCTGGGATGCTGCCAGCTCTGCAGGCTGAGAGGGCAGGATAGGGCAGAGCCTGCCAGCAGCTCTTTCCTGTGTTGAACTGTGACAGTGGTTGGAGGAACGTCTCAGTTTTGGAAGGTGAACTAGAGAAATATGTATCCTGACCCAGTGCATCATGGGCAGTAATTCCATCCCTGGAGCAGACTTTACTAGTACACCCACCAATTCTGGACCAGGCACTGTGCTGGATGCTGAAGATTAACTCCAACTGGAGTCATGTGGCCTTGGCTCTGTCCCTTACAGACTAGCTTGGGTCATCAAACACTCACATGTGCATATACCCACATTTACAAACTATGACAAGGCCCTGAAGTAGTTCTCAGGGCTCTGGGAGTCAGGACAAGAGGTCCAGCCTGTGTGGTGAGCCAAGGAAGGTGAGGTGACAAGAGCTCAGGTTTACCTCCCCCAGGTGGAAGAAGGGATGATAGAGAATATCCCCTGCAGAGGAGATAGGTCACTTAAAAGCCCTGAGGCCGGAGGGTTGCAGCATTTAAAGAATCAGCAGCAGAGCCTGTGACAGGAGCTGCAGGAGATAAGGCCTGGCTTTACCCTGTGAGCAAAGGATGCCACTGAGCCCTTTTAAGCAGGGGATTAGCTATGCATTTTTAAAAGCTTACTTTGGCTGTTGTGTGGAGCATAGATTATGGGGTGGAGGGCAGAAGAGGCAGTGGGGAGCTGGAGAGGAGACTGGTGCAACTGTTTGGGGGAATGGGGCAGGGACATTCCCACTGCTCTGGACTCCTGGTGCCCTGATGGTGCCATGGGACACTTGCCCGTGTGTTCTGGGTTTGGGCTGTGGTCCAGTCAATGAAATGTGTATAAAATGTTTGTGACAGTGTCCTTACTCAGCTGTCCAAAGGCCTCCCTGGCCTTCATACCCCAACCCCGAGCCTGCCATTTCATCCTCTTCAAACAAGCCACTATTGAAATCCATCCTCCCGCTCTCCCCGGAAGCCTCCCAGATTGATCAGACAAAAACTGACAGCTTTGCAAGGCCATTCATTCTCCTGCCTCCCCGAGACACAGTTACCCTTGACACAGATGCAGCAGTGGTAACACTTGACAGTGTTTTTCTGCCTGATTTAGTGGCTTCCCTCGTGGCCCACGTATGTCAGTTCACTCAGGTGCCTACCTCTACAGTCCCCTGCCCTGGGTCACAGTCCCAAGAGGCCTGCACTGGGTGCTCACCAAGGACTCTCTCTCCTGTTGGGCTGCTTTTGGGGTGAACAGCCTGGCAGCTGTTGGAACATCAACTACCTCGAGAGAAAGTCAATCTCCAACTGAACACATGTGTCCTGCCTTTGAAACTCTGGATCTTTTTTTTCTTCTCTTTTGTATACAAAGGAAGAGACTTGTGCTTGGCAATCACCTAAACTTAGCAATTAAGTTTTGTCAGAGGAATTTATAGAACTTTTTAGAATTTATAGAACTGAAAAGGAGGTGGAGTGGGGGAGGGGAGATCTTAGATCACTTTCCTCAGATTTAATGGATGAAAAAATTGAGAACCTGTAGGACAAGGGAAATATTCTTGAGGTCACAGCGCCAGCTAGGACAGGGCTGGTCTGGAGCCTGGCTTTTCTGTGACGGATTAGTGTTCTTCCTACAGTCCCCTGTGCCAAAGCCTGGCATACCTCTGGTTCACAATGGATCTCTTCATGACGAAGTACCCTAGCGTCCTCTGCTGAGTTCCGGGGGGCTCCAGGTTGCCTGGGCTCCTGCCCCTTTAGACGTCAGAAAGTCACACTGAGGAAAAGCTGGTTCCCGCTCCAACCACTCTCACCATCGGGGCTGGGAGGCTTACAAAATGAGGATAGTGAGGCTGTGTTTTCCCATATCCTCCAACTTTTCCCCAGGAAGAAGCAGCCTCCTTGCAGAGGCCAGGCCTGATTCTCCTTTCCTCACATTGCCTGGAAACATTCAGGACCTGCAACCCAAGGACTTGTTGTGGGCTTACCTCCTGGCACGTCCCAGATAGGGACACTTGGAACAATTATCCCACCCTCTCAATCCAGTGACTGGCAAGGCCCCAGGAGCCAGCCAGGTTGATAAAGGCAGCCTCAACTGCAGCAGAGGAGGCCCCCATCGCTCTGTTGGCACCTCAGCCTTGTCGGCTATAGGCTGGATGTGATGATGACACTGGATGAGGCGGGTCTTTTCCCGATTTCTCAGCACTCATTGACTGTCAACTATGTGCACAGCTCAGTGCCTAGTTCAAGGCTATGGCTCCCAGTGATTTTCCAGGTGAGAAAGCTTAGATGGATGGTATGGACCTGCATTCTCATCTAACTGGTTAAAAGCACATGTTCTGGGCTGGTTGTGGTGGCTCAATCTATAATCCTAGCACTTTGGGAGGCAGAGACAAGAGGATTGCCTGAGTCCAGGGATTTGAGACCAGCCTGGGTAATTTGGTGAGACCTTGTCTCAACAATAAAACAATAAAAATTAGCAGGGCATGGTGGCACGTGCCTGTGGTTCCAGCTACTTGGACGGCTGAGGTGGAAGGATTGCCTGAGCCCAGCAGGTGGAGGCTGCAGTGGCTGTGAGTATGCCACTGCACTCTGAACTTCTAAAAAGTTCAACAGAGTGAGACTCCAACTCAAATAAATAAATAAAGGCACACATTCTGGAGCCAGATGGCCTGGCCTGGGTTTGAATCCAGCTACACCATTTACTAGTGGTATTACCTTGGGCTAGTAATCCCTCTGAACTCCAGTTTTCTCATGTGTAGAATGAGGATAATAATAGAATCTACATGTCAATCAGGGTCCTGTCAAGAAGCATGGTGCCCTCAAAGGGGGAAGAGAAGAAGATCAAGTGAGTTGACATAAGGAACATGCTTGAACAGTGCGGGACACACAGAGGTGCCAGGGCTGCTCTTTCCTGCCACTGACAGAAGCAGGCAGAGTGCAAGTGTGAGTGAAAGTCTTCCAGCGACAACCCTGTGCCGCTGTAATTGATGGATGGCAAAAAAGAGAACCCTAGCCCAAAGTTGGACGTTTCATTCTTAATCACAAGCTGATCTGTCCTACCAGGGAGCTGGATGTTGTGGGGGCAAATGTGGCAGGAGTAGAAGCAAGAGGCATGGCCCTGCCTTCCGACTGCCTGGGGAGGCCAGATGCTAAGGGGGCGCATGGGTCAAGGTCCCTGGAGCAAAGAAGGCAGACTTGAATAGTTACTGGAAACTGGGAATGTGGTTCTTGCTTCCAGTGGAGGGAGGAGAGAGGCACACAGGTGGGAATATCCTTGGTCTAGAACACAGGAGACCTGGCACTCATCCCAGCTCTGCTATTACCTGGTGGTATAATCTCAGGCAAGTCTCCTCACACTGTGCCTCAGTTTCCCCTCTGTGAAAGGAAGGACCTGGGTGGGAGCAGCATGTCCCAGAGAATGGTTATATAATTTAATAAGATTACTAAAAATTTTTTTTTAATTAAAAAAAAAAAGGTTTGGGAAACACTGGATGAGACACGTGTAAACAGGCAACCTTAGCACAAGACTCAAGACTGGATGCCTTCGATACATATGTGCACTGCAGTTCCCTGAGAGGAGATGCAGTTCCCAGACTTACCTGATGAGAAATGAGAGCTCTGCTCCATCATATCCTGGGCTGGAAGTGTTACTGACTCTTCTAGTATGGAATTGCATGTTCACAGCAAAGTGCTTACATAGAAAGCTGTCTGTGGAAGTAAAGTTCCAACAGGGCTGCCATGGACTTCGGGGAATGTTAACACACGATGAAGGGACAATCAGGAAGCACCGGGCAGTCAGCAAAGCCTCCCTGGGGAGGAGGGAGAAACACCGGACCACACGAAAGGCCCTCTGGCAAAGCTGCATGGTCCGGTGCAGGTCCACTAGAAGATGCCGGGAAAGGTAGGGGTTCCTGTCCTGTGAAAGGAGGCTTACCCTCAGTGGCCAAGAGTATGGGATCTAAGATTCCAGTGTTCTAGGCTGGGGGGAATCACTAGGCCTTGGATAAAAAGTAAATCCGATATGACACAATCTTTTGGTGAGGAGCCTTCCAACCATCCCCATGGAACACTACTTGGCACTAGCTCTTCCCCCAACTCAGACGTTTCTTGGTCCATGCCATGGAGACCTTCTCCAATCCAATCCCTTTCTGCAACAGACAGACATCCATTTTTCTCTCTCTCTTTGCTGTTGGCTAGGAGGGGTAGCTGGAGCAGCCTCTTAGATTTGCAATGGAAGCAGAAACCCCAAGTGTGATGGAGCAGCATGACAGAGGGCTCAACACTGTGTCACATCTGGGCTGCTCAGGTCATGCACTGCTGTCTTAGTTGTGTCACTGCTACTTTGCAGGTCTTTGTTGCAGTGGCTGAACCTGTTTCCTGACTGATATACACAAGTACTATTTCTATTTTACAGATGAGAAAACTGAGGTTCAGGGATGATAAGGAACCTGCTTGCAGTCATGAAGCTAAAACAGAAGGAGCCAGCTTTCGCCCTTGGGCCTGTCTGGCTCCAAGGCTCATGCTCTTTGCCTTACCGCACACAGAGCTTCAATAGAGCGTGTGCACAAGAGAAGACACATGGTCTGTGACCTCATCATCAGGCTTCTTGCTGCAGAGTGGAATTCTTAGACTTGGTCCTGGAGAAGAAAGCATCTGGGAACCAAGAACTTCATCGTTTAGGTCCACAACGACAGACTCTAAAAACAGTGATAAAACCCCCAGCCTGACCAAGAACCCCAGCGGTACTCTGGCCTGAAGGACTGTGCCTAGGGAGCTGCCCTGGGCTGGGAGAGCCGCCCTTCTTTGCCTTGGCCAGTTGTCATCAGGGAACCGGCTGGTCTAGGCACCAGGCAGGGAGTGGGGCTGCTGTGACAAGTGCTGAAGGAAGGAGACAGAAGGAAGACAGAGGGCCAGGGAAGACAGGGGAGGGCCTCCACAGAGCTGGAAAAGCTGAACCTAACTCGGCAGTGAGCTACTTCAGGACCGCACCCGGGACCTCAAACCAGAGATACTAGGGAAGGGTAGTCTTGTGCAAACATTCTCAATCCACGTCCTCTCAAGAAGCCACTCCCGGGCAGGCCCAGGAGGGGAGAACAAGAACTGTGCCTGCTAGCCTTGTGCTGGGTGATATGAGCTCACTGTCTGGGCCAGGAAGGGTCTACAGAAGCCAGTGGTGGTGACATGTTCATGTGGTGTTTGGTGGAGTATGCTATACTGCAAGGATACCCCATCTAGGGTTATTTGATTATCATAAGTATATACTTTATCCCTATTTTACAGATGAAGAAACTGAGGTGAGGGTCGGGGTTGAGGAAGTGGAGGTCAGAATACCCAGAAGGGGCTGTGGCCACGGGCTGGGGGAGAAGGTGGCAGCTCTCTGAATGCATGGAGTATGGCAGTGGTTGCAGGAAGGGCATTGGCCCTCCCTCTACTCACCCAACAGACACCTGCAGGGTTCAGCACGCTCTCTGCTAGCCCGTGTGCCTGGTGGAGGACAATAAGGCACATGGGGCTCCACGTCAGGTGGACAACAGGCGGACCCAGGGCAAGGCCTTGCTCTCTCTGGACTGTCCCTGGCCAACTGTAGGATGTTCTTAGCCCCTCTCCTCCCGCCAGTCCGGCTGCCCATCTCTCTGTTCTCCACACAGCCATCTAGAGCCTATCCTATGCAAGCCAAGTCTTGGCCTTGTTTAAAGCCTTCAGTGGCTTCCTGCTTAGCTAGGAACAAAGCCAACGTTCCTTCCATGGCCTGGAAGCTCTTCTCACATGGCTGACCCCTGTCTCCTTCTTCTGCCTCATCTTTTGCCACTGTCCCCCTGACCACTGGGGTCCAACCACACTGGCCTTCTTTCAGACCCTTACTCTTGGTCGGGACTCTCTACCTCAGGGCCTTTGTACATGATGTTCCATGTGACGGAAACATTCTCCCTCCCTATCTCCCCTCTAATTTTGCCCAACTGATGCCAGTCCCTTCTGCTTTTTGTCAGATGCCCCCTCCTTAGCACAGGCCGGGCCAGCCCTGCTGTCAGGACACTCAGCTCTCTGGAATTACTGCAAACTGTCTATCTGCTTGCCAGCTGAGCTCTGGGTGGCAGCACACCTGCTTGCTTTTGGTCACCGCAATGTGTCTAGCGCTCAAGACGCTGCTGGTGCAAAGAAGGCCAAGCACACTTTTCTCAAATAAATAAATAAGTGAATGAATGCAAGAGCCAGATGTTGTGGGCGTCTAGGAGAGGGAGAAGATACTTCCAGCTAGAGAGGCTAAGGAATGACATTCACAGAGCCACAGGAAGCTCTAATGAAAAGGAACAGAGCAGCTGCCATTTCAGGAGCATTTGCTCAGTGCCAGGTCCTGTGCTGAGCAATAGTGGGGCACTCAGTAAGGTAGGGATGGCCCTGCCCATTTACGCACTGCCTCCAGTGTCTCCCAGGTCCCATGGCATTGTCTACTGCTCTCCTGCTTTCTCTGTGAAATCTCTCCTGCTCTCTCCTTTTCTTTGGGTTTCTCTCTTAGGCCATGCTGAGCCCTGATTCAGAAACAGTCCTCCTCAGTTCCACAACTGCAGAGTCAGCAAGAGGGCAGGCACTAAAGTGCACTGTCTTCCAGCCTGGAATAAGGACCACAGGTGATAATGCTATCAAGAGGGATGCTGCCACCTTTTTGACCTGCAGGAGCTCAGAGGCCTTGACACAGACCCTTCACTCTGGTTTTAAACAACTGACACACTCAGGCTTCTGGTCCTGGCCCTTCACTAAACAAGCAGTAAGATGCAGGTAAGAGGAGGGTGATACCAATAGCTGTTTACTGTGTACTGTTTACTGTGCACCTTGCTTAACTTTTAACATGCAATTTCTCTTAATCATAACAGCCCTGTGAGTATTATTATTATCTCCATTTTTCAGATGAGGAATCTGAGGCTTAATGAGCCAAATGACTAGCCATGAGTCCACTAGCTGGCGGATGGCAGGGCCACTGTGCCAAGTCATGTCTCTGACTCCAAGGCCTGGCTCTGACCCCTGCTGTTCCACCTTGCCTCTGTGGGCAGCCCTCTGCAGCAGTGCCTCCCAGTTCTGCAGTGAGGTCTCACTGGGCTCATCTCAAAGGCTGCACCTGACTGTTCTAGCAGAGCCTCCCTGCTCCTAGCACATCTCCCCTCTTCATCTCTCGCTCTTCCCTCACCCCCCACTGCAGACCCAGTGGAAAGGTGAGACTGCCCAGTGGTGGTGGGCTGGGACCATGTCCATGTGCACTGCCACCTGGGATTCTGGTGGAAAAGCCACCATGGAAACAACAGCACTGGCTCCTGGTCAAGCTGGGTTATCTCATAATCCTGCTGCACCAGCCCTCCACCCTACAGTATGAGTCATCTCTTCCACTGGGCAGCACAGCTGGCGGCTAAAGTCAAGGGGAGATCTGTGGATAGTAGCAGCCTTCCCAGCATCCATTTCCTCTGATTCCATTTCCTTTTTCCTTTTTCATGAGCTCCTGGTTTTCCGCTGGGGAATTCACTCTCATGCCAGAAACCCCTCAGCTACTGGTCATGGTGATCAGTTTAGGGAGGGGCAGAGAGAGACAGAAAGACAGAGAGAGTTATGCAGGACCTTGTGCTCTGTGACATCCCAGGATACACACAAGGTTACCAGTGATAGCCTGTCCCACAGTGGGAGAGTGATGTTGTGGCATCTGAGGGTGAAGACCACACAGTGGGGAAGAGTGGAGGGATGGAAGGAAGCCAAGGACATCACCTGAGCTGCTGAATCAAGCCTTTGGACTTCTTAATCTCTGGGCCAGCTGATGGTTTTGCGTTTTGTTTTAATAAGTCAGTTTGCCAGTTTGATTGTGCCTTTTATCACTTGCAACCAAAAGTGTCCTAATTTACCCAGAGAGGACCTTGGGCAGCCTTGCCAGTCCACTGCTGGAGGCCCTGCAGATAAAGGTGGGGGGTGGGCAGAGCTGAGTGGAGCAGAGACTGCTGTGTGTGTGCAGTTGTGGGGAGGATGGACAATGATTCTAGCTTTCCTGGGGAAGCCATCCCTCACCCCTCATGTGTAGTACTGTAACCCCTGCTACACACCCAGCAGGGTCTCTGAGCAGGGGAGGGACAGGTGCCACCACCTTGGCACTGCACTATGAATTAGTATTTTAGTAAATCCTGCAAATATTTTTTAGGGAGCACAATTATGTTTCATCGCATTTGTGGTGGGCCCAAAGTATTACCTTGCTAAGTATACACATTTAAAATGTATCATGATTTTGTGACCTTGTTTTAGGAGTTCCTCATTTTTCAATATTCCAGAAGTCTCAAAATACAGTGCCGGCCCCCTCAGCTGTTCCCTTGTTTTAAGGTGTTGTCTAAGGCTATGCGGTCTACATGGCAGCTTGGTTGTGGCCTTAAAACAACAGCTACAAGCCCAAAGGATGTACCTATAATATCCCCTCTCCAAAGAGGAGCCTCTCAGTTCCCCCTGTGGAGTAGCCAGGCATGGGGGAAGGGAAGGGCTGTAATGAGAGGGCGTCCCAGACACTCCAGGAAAGGGCCATTAGCAGGGGCCTGCCCCAGTCCTGATGCTGGGGGATATTTATTTGCATAGTTATCAAATTTTCCCACCATCAAAGTAATTAGGGCTTACAGAGAGGGAAGAGGGAAGTGTAAGCTTGAGAGAAAGAGAGGAGACAGAGTGAGAGGGAGGGAGGGGAGTAAAGAGCAAGGTACCCTACTTTAAGCGTGTGGTTTTCATTTACTGTTTGCTGAGGTCTTTCATTTACATTTCCTTTGACTTTTCTTTCTTTTTAAAATTCCATGCCCCTTTCCACAGGCAATGAACACAAAGAGATAAACAGCAGCCCAGCCTTGAGCACGCACCCTACTCTGTTCAGCAGGTCCCAGAAGGGAAGTCAGACAGGGCCAGATGGAGGCCAGGTGCTGGCTGAGGCCTCTGCAGTGACCAAGGAGCCCAACGTGCTGGAGAATGGCAGGGCTGAGCATCTGACCCTGGTCTTGCCCACCGCTGGGAATGCATGAATGGAGCATGCACAGATGAAGGCATGCAGTCACTTCTTGCTTTGGCTGTGGAGGGGTCAGGAAGGCGTGGAAAGAAGTGTATTCTGCATCTTTCATTCTTCTCCTCCCTGGGTTCAGCTGTTCAGGGCAGGGACTTGTCTGTCCTGCTCACGGGCATATCCCTAGCACCTGCCCAGTGCTTGTCCTGGAAGAGGCACTCACCATTGGATGAATGCAATCACTCATGAAGGCATCGACTCACAACCCTGCCAGATACTGGGTGTGATGATGTGAGGCACATGTAGATGGACAAGATCAACCTGTCCTGGGCTTACTGTCTGGCCACAGAGGTAAGACAACCCTGAAGCAGAGGGGGCTGGGGGGAAGGGAGGGAGTGACCAGCTGAGAGGAGAGCTCAAGAACAAGGTCTAAATGAAAAAGCACCATTTTCAGGGGGAAGCCCAAGACTCTGAGGTGAAGAGGCACCTGAGAGACATCTCAGAAATCTGAGACTTTAGTCCCTTCTCCTCCGAATTTCCCATCCTGAAAATTGCTGTTCCTTTGAATTGGTTCTTCCTTTTAGAAGAGCCACTGGAGATGCCACCCTGGGCCAAGGTACCAGCAGCCAAGTCTGGGGCTCCCTGGGCAGGGCTTAGACACTAGATGCCTCCTCCAGATCAGGAGCATGTGGTCTAAGTCAGCCTTAGACCACAGGCAGTTGGCTGGTGGATCCTGCCTGAGCCCTGGAGAGCTGGCATGTTGGGGCTGGGAGAAGCCTTGGAAACCAAGGAGTCTACCTGCTTATCTTAGGGTCGTCATCACTGCACAAGTTTGGAAGCCCCTTGATCTTTGCATTTTTTTTTTTTTTTTGAGTTGGAGTCTCACTCTGTCGCCCAGACTGGAGTGCAGTGGCCGCTCCCCGGCCACCACAGCCTCGACCTGGTGGGTTCTGGCGATCCTTCTGCCTCAGCCTTCCGAGTAGCCAGAATTACAGGTATGTGCTACCACGCCCGGCTGATTTTTTGATTTATTGTAGAGATGAGGTCTCGCTGCCCAGGCGGGTCTTGAACCCGCGGGCTCAGGCAATCCACTCACCTCAGCCTCCCAAAGGTGCGGGATTACAGGCTGGCCACCGAGCCCGGCTCTTTTTAAATCCACCCCTGTCATCTTGTGCACTGTTCCCCAGGAAGTATTCAAAAGTAATAAGTAAACTAAGTAAGTAACAAGTATTTGTGGAATGACTGACTGACTGAATGAAAGAAAACAAGGGCTCAAGTTGGCTGGCTGATTGGAGGCAGTCTGGTGAGATGGAAAGAGAACTAAACAGTGATTCAGGAAACAGTAAGTTCTAGTCCTTGCTCTGTCACAAATTCCCTTGAGTAAGTCTCTTCTCAGTTTGGACCAGATAAGGCCTATCTTGTTCCATCTGCAAAATGGAACAGCAGAATTAGATGGTCTTGAATAGAGGAGCTTCAAGCTCTATTAATCTGGGTAGGCAGAGGGTCAGAGCAAAGCCAGGTTCTGGGGTTGCTGTGGGTGGGGAGCCTCAGTGCCTAGCACATGGCGGGTCTACATGCCTCTTCCCGGCCTCAGGTTTTATGAGGCCTTCATCTGTCATGTCCCCACAGGCCCCATCAGATCAAACCACCACCACTGGAATTATCTTTTGTGGGGCAGGACCCTTGTAGTACACTCAGAATTTGTTCCTCCAGATCAAGTGGTCAACCAAAGTTTTTATTTGGATGTTTTGAGAAGGTTATGTCATGATTTGCGGAAGAAACATCCCAAGCTGTGGCAAACAGGTGACTGGTTCTTTCACCATGACAGTGCACCTGCCTACATGGTGCTGAGTTTTCAGCAGTTTTTGACCAAAAACAGCATGATTCTCATGCCCCACTTTCCCTATTCACCTGATCTCACCCTGAGTGACTTTTTTTGTTGTTGTTGTTTCTCTGGATTTAAAAAGTCCTCAAAGGGAAATGTTTTGTCATGCCACATTTTGTGTGGGAAACAAAAAATGCCAGAAGCACTAAAAGGCATCAAAATTGATGAGTTCAAAAACTGTTTTGAGCAATGGAGAAAGCATTTCGATAGGTGTATTACATCCAATTGAGAGTACTTAGAAGGTGTCTGAAGTTTAAACATGTAAAAATAAAAATACTTTTAAAAATAAATACCTTGTGACGTTTTGGGGGCCCCCCTTATATCTCCAGGCCCCAGGGAACTCAGGCAGACACAGGCCAGATAGCATCCTTGTTTATGTCTGTTTCAGAATTCACGCAAACCACAAGGTGAACAGCACTGCATTGTGGAGATAGTACCACAATATTTCTATGATTGAAAAAAAGATAGTGTTCTGAGCTGCACTGTGTGACTTAAATGTCAAGATTTCTTTTCCAGAGGAGATCCAATGACATTCTGAAAATGAAGTGTGAAATCTGATTCTGCCTCCCCGAAGAGCTCCTGTGATCTCTAGGGGGGGACTGCGCTAATGAAGCCCCCCGGTGGAAGAGAAGAGCAGGACAGCAATTCCAGTCAGTGCTGATCTTTCCTCCTGCTGAGGTTAGTGACCTCGGGAGGCCAAGTAAGAGTCTGTGTCTTCATTTCTAACCTGAAAAATGCAGATAAAACCCTGCCCACTCCTCGCTAGGTTGTTGTGAGGATAATTCATCAATACTTTATCAACAGTAATAATTTTATTTCATTTTTATTTATTTATTTATTGAGTTGGAGTCTCACTCTGTCACTCAGACTGGAGTGCAGTGGCCGCTCCCGGCCACTGCAGCCTCGACCTGCTGGGCTCCGGCGATCCTTCCGCCTCAGCCTTCTGAGTAGCTGGAATTACAGGTGCGTGCTACCACGCCCGGCTAATTTTTGATTTTATTGTAGAGATGAGGTCTCGCCTGCCTAGGCGGGTCTCGAACCCGCGGGCTCGGGCAATCCACTCACCTCAACCTCCCAAAGGCGTGGGATTACAGGCTGAGCCACAGAGCCTGGCTAACTTTAATAATTTTAAACAAATAATGAGAACAATAGCTGACACTGCTGAGAACTTGCTGTGCGTTGGGTACTGTCCTACAAGTCACATGCGTTATTTCCTCTGTTCTTACACCAGATATGAAGGAGGAAGGCATTAAGTTCATGACTATTTTATAGCCCAAAACACAGAGGCTTGGAGAGGTCAAATAATTTACCTAGGGCCAGCTAGCTGGTAGTTGAGCAGAAGTTTGAACAGGCATTGTGCTACACAAATAGGATCTGTATACTGTCCTCAAGGAACTGATGATCAAGTGAGAGAAACAGGCATATGCACAAATAATGAAAATAAGAGTATTTTCAACTGAATAAAGCCTCATACAAGTTCAAGGCATGACCTCTCTACCAGTCCATTGGTTTATGATATATTTTACATATGCAATAATATACATGCATATACACATTTTATATGTGTGTATACATATATATGAGTTTATATATGTGAGTGATGAAATTTATTAGCATAGGATTGCCCAGACTTTCCCCATCACCCCATTGGTCAAAGTGAACCTTCCAATCCTATAATTGTCCAGTTTTCCCAGTTCTTTTTTCCAGTGTCAGAGTTTAGTCCAATTCTGCCAGACAAGTTCCTCTGCTTCTGTGATGCAGATTCAGGTCCAGGGTTAAGAAGAAGGTGCAAACTAAACTCAAAAGGTTAAGACAGTTTACATAATAATAGCTGGGAGTGAGAAGAGGGGAGAAAGAGAGGGAAGGTGGGGGGAAGAGAGGTGGAAAGGGAGGAAGACAGACAGTAAGGAAGAGATGGAGAAAGGGAGAGGCAGACAGGAACCCCTTTGGTGGGAGAGACAGAAGGGAAGATAGGGCAAGAGAAAAAAAGCCTTGCAGACTGGGCTGGAGGAGAAGGTCTCTGAAGAATCTGGAGGAGATGGCAGTTCAAGGGAGAGTGGGTGGGATAGAGATCAGGAAGTCAACCAAGAATATATGAAAAAAGAGGGGGAACTGTCTTTCGGGTTACTTTTTCATGAGGCTTCGGAGAAATAATCTTTTAATGATTTGTTTTGTCAGCTTTTTTGTGCCTATTTATTTATTTATTTGTGCATTTGTTTAGAGATGGGAGTCTTACTCCTTCATCTCAGCTGGAGTACAGTGGCATGATGGCGGCTCACCGCAGCCTCAAGTAGCTGGGACTACAGGGGTGTGCCACCACGCCTGGCTAATTTTTTTAGTTTTTGTAAAGGGGGGGTCTCACTATGTTGCCTAAGTTGTTCTTGAACTCCTGGGCTCAAGCAATCCTCCTGCCTTGGCCTCCCAAGTGCTGGAATTATAGGCATGAGCCACCACCTGGCCCTGTGCCTGTTTGTATAGGACTCTGCTCTGGCTCTGAACCACATGGACTACAGTTTTATTAGCATTACATATCTATATTGTATACACATATATTTTGTATTGCATGACCTTGGGCATGTCATTCAGCCTCTGTGTGCCTCATTTTTTAAAATTTATAAAAGGAGGACAACAATAATACAACGGCACAGGTGGTTGTTAGGATTAAATAATTATAACATTAAGTAATGTTTATTAAATAATAATGTAAATTGTTTAAAACGGGCCCTGGAACATAGTAAATTGAAAGCCACTATGATCCTGGAGTCAGTAATTCCTGGAGCTTTAGTTCTGTGAATCCATCTATTTGCTGCTGACCCCTCCAGCAGAATCACCATATTAGACCCGGCTTAGCACCACCTCCTGGTGGAGCCCTGGAGTCTCAGTTTCTTTATCCTCATCCTTTTGCCCAATAGCTAATCAATCACCAGGTTCCTTTCTTTCCCTCATTTTGCTACCTTTTCCTTCTGACCCCTCAGCTAGATCCTCTCACCTCATTCATGGCCCACTGCTGTAGCTTACTATCTTAAGTCTCTCTCTTCCCCCAGTCCACTCTGTATATGCCATCATAATTTCCTAAAATCTCACCTTCAACCCGTCCCTCGCCATGGCTGTCTACTGCCAACAGGATAAATTCCTTGGCATGCCTTACAGGGCCCATCAATCTGGACCCAACTGTACCTTCCAACTGCCTCACAACTTGCTCAGATCCGAATCCTCTGTTCTGGCCACTAGCCTCCTCTGCCAATCAAATCTCCCTCAGTCATTCCAACCTCTGCCTTTACTTCCTTCTTTTCTGTCTCCAAGTGCCTTTCCTCACCCTCACCTGCACCTGTCAAACCATATCTGTGCTTTAAGGACAGCTCCAGCCTCATTGCCTCTAAGAAGCTTTCTGTGACCACCTGGCGGAAGGGCTGTGCTCACTTGGCCTGTGAGCTCCACCTTGCCAAGAAGATGGCCAGCTCCTTAAAGGCCCCAACTCACAAGCCTTTGAATCTTTACATAGGCTTAGCACCAAGCCTACACATAATAGACACTCATTCAACATCTCTTCATTCAGTGAAGTTATAGGCACTTTTTTTTCTCTAAGAACTGGGAAAATTAGAAATATTCCGTTAAAGGAATGAGTTTTGAAGACCTACTAAGAACTAAGCACTGTGCTGGTTGCTGGAGTGAAGAGGTAATCCAAACATAAATGACACAAGCCTTGATCAGAAGACCTTAAATTATGAAGGGGTTCTTAGCCTAGCTCTTGTGGGCTTCCAGGGGCCAGAACCTCCTGTCACTGCATGCAGTATTTCCTAGAGGTGTGCATGTGTACCTCGTTCTGGAGGGAAGGCTCATAGCTTTCATTAACTGCTCAAATGGACTCTGACCACCTTAAAATGCAAGGCCCACTGCTCTAAGGAAAGACTCACAATCAGTTAATTTATATCCCAGTGCATGAGATAAAGGCTTATGGAAAAAAACACTAAACTGAGTTTCTCTGGGGGAAGGAACAAAGGTTTCATGAACATGATGGAGCTTAGCTGACCCTTACTGAGTGGAGCAGTTCAGTGGAAAAGAGGAGAGAAAGGTGCTAGAGGCAGAGAACATGATCTGAGCAAAGACCTAGAGGCTTGAGAGTGTGGGGCGTCTGATGAGGCTGGGAATGGGGGATGGAAACCAAAGAACGATGGGAGGAGGTAGCTGCTGTTTATTCTGTGTGGAAGCTCTTTCAGGCTTGTTCTCACACATAATCATGTGGCCTCAACTGAGTCCATACCACAGAGAGGCCAAGGGAGAAACCACTGGAGGCCAGGGCAGGTGGTGAATCAGCTGCCAGGAGAAGCTAATTATTCTAGTGGCTGAGACTGAGGTATAGCAAGGAACCTTTCAGATGCGTTTCTGTATGGACAGTGCAAGGCTGGCTGGCCCAAGCAGGTGCTGGGTGTGGAGCTCTCTTCCTCCAGATGGCCCCAGATGGGTGGGAGAGTGGTAAAGAGAGATGAAGACGGCAAGAGAGGGAAAGAGATCTTTATTATTTAGAGACCAAAACACCAGTCTGGGTCTGTGCTGCATGACGTGGTTCCCCCACATCCAGTGGCAGATACCCTAGGTGGGCAACTGCTAGGGATCCGAGAGAGGAAAAGACTTGGAGACCCAGTCCTGAGGTCAGGGTATCTGGGTATCAGCAGCTGAGTGGCTGCAGGCAGCTCAGGCTGAACAGAGCTTTATCTTCTACGCCTCCCTCAGGGCCTGAGGGGCTTATCTGGAACCTTCTGACCCCCTCATCCTCCTATGGCTATTCATCCTGAAGTAGCTTCTGCCCCCACCCTCAGATCAGTCTCTCCTATCACCCTGTTCTACTTTCTTCACTGTCCTCACCACTGAGATTGTGCAGTCATCTACTTGCTCACATGTTTGCTGCCTACATTTTTAGAAAGGAAGCTCCCTGAGAACAAGGAAGGGGGAAGGCTCTCGACTCCCTATGCCAGCAGGTGCTGCAGCCCTTTCAGATCTGGTGTGTCCACTCATCAAGAGGAAAATCGATGAGCACTTCTTCCCGGCTGCACAGTCTGCAAATCCACTCTAGTCTGCTCCCAGGACATAACTTTCTCCAGTTGTTCAGCTTGCTCAGGCCTGAGTCTTGCATCCACTTTACTTTCCTGCTCCTCACAGGTGTAAGAACAAACAGAGGGGTGTCTGAGTGCCTGGGAGGCCTTTGCCAGTCAGGAAGATCATGCCTGATGAGCCTATGCTGCCCCGGGGACGGGTTGGGCACCTGCCATGGTGCCATCAGGCATAATAGCATGGGGCTTGGACTCTTTTGTGTCCAGTGGACTCTTCAGGGAGTCATCACTTTGCTCTCAGTCTCACCTCCACTAGAGCCTTCCCTTTCCTCTTACTTGAGGGCTGACTTGTCCAGGAAATTCCACAGATGACAAACAGCCAGAGAAGGGCCCCTGTTTCCCAGGGGCCTGCAATATAGTCCTTAATATCTCATAGTTCTAGCAATTCCCAAGCAATCATCTCTCTAGTCAGGATAATAAAATGGAAGAAAAAAAAAATCCCATGGGAACAATTACTGTTTTCCAAAAGGGAAGGAGAAAAGCATTCCAAAGTCACACTGACTTGCCTAGGTTATATATGATTAGGACAGCAGATCTTTGGGAAGGAAGAATTGGCTGGGAGGTAGGCATGGCAGTGTACATACACACTCTTGGAAAATCTTGTGTGCTGTGAGCATGTGTGTGTGCATTTGTGTGTGTGGGGGGTGTTCCTTTGGCACAGTGCCTACATCTGGCTAAGATTCAAGCATCATGCTCCCTTCCTTGGCCTAAGGGAGACAGAGAGACCAAGGCCTGTAGCTTTGGCCATGACTGAAGATCAGACCAGGCATTCTCTGCTCTGAGCTTTCATACTCCGTGTAAAGAGCTTAGCACAGTGGCTGGCAGTGAGTAGGTACTCAACGAATGATAATTATTTTTATTCCCACGGTTGCTACTATTATTAATGAATTAAACACTGTGTTCATCTGGGCTAGTTCTGATAATGAGTGGTTCACTGGACTTTATTCCCTGCTGTGCTCTTTCGTGTACCTCCAGCATCTAGCACAATGCACAGCACACTATAAGCCTGCAGTGAGTGTACCCCTCCATTCTCTCCCTCTTTCCACAGGCCCTGGCTTTGTAAGCCAATCCAAAATCGATCTCCCAGGGGAGAAGTGCTTCCTCTGTAGAAATAGCTTCATGACTTAGCCTCCCAGAGGAGCAACAGATGGGTCGAGGACCCCTGGCAGCACCCGGCTTCCCCACCCCAGGCTGACCTGGGATACACTCTCAGTCACCAAATTTCCCAGCACCTGAAGGAGCCAATGCCTGAGCCAGGACAATGCTGCCCCATGGAATTAGGACTTTGTGCATAAAATATTAAATTTTACATTTAAAGTTGTTTGTCACAGATGATTTATCAGATACAGAGATGACCAGGATAATCTTCTTCTGTGAGGGAGATGATTTGTAGCAAAGACAGGACATATATATATAACGTACAATCACATCACACAGTAATCAGAGGTTTTATTTTTATTTTTTGAGTTGGAGTCTCACTCTGTTGCCCAGGCTGGAGTGCAGTGGCATACTCACAGCCACACCAGCTCTGATGATCCCTCCGCCTCAGCCTTCCAAGTAGCTGGAACTACAGGCATGCGCTACCACGTCCAACTCATTTCTTTTATTTATTGTAGAGATGAGGTCTTTCCAAGTTGCCTGGGCTGGTCTCAAACCCACGGCCTCAGGCAATCCACTTGCCTCAGCCTCCCAAAGTGCTGGGATTACAGGCTGAGCCACCGAATCTGGCCAGTAATCAGAGATTAATGTTCTCCATTCAGAGGCTCCAGTGCAGGACCCAGGTGCTTGGAAGCTCTCCCTGCTCTCCTTGTCCATGTTCCAGGTCCCAGAGAGGATCCCTGGGATTCACAGTCCCAACAAGACACATATTGCTGCTTCTAGAAAGAATTCTCGGAGTCTGTTTTCTCTTCTCCCTCTCTCCCACCCTCCATTTATTTAGCTTTGCCAGTGTCACTGTATATAGTTCAGTCTTAACAGTTAATGTAAATGTTTGCAAATAAGAGGCTTTTATATAGTACTTATTCCATTCACCACTTAACAGATGCCTGGAAACTCAACCGAAAAAACAGTCTCTGTTGTAGCACATTGACTTCCTACAGGAAGGAGAGCCCCTTAGGTCCTCAGACTTACCCAGGAGAGGCAGAAAACACATCCCTTGGTGTAAAGGAGGAAAGAAAGTCAAATCAAATGGCTGTCCTAACCGCTACAAGGCAAAGAAAGTTCTCCTAAGGAGGGGAGATGGTGGCCAGGCAAGACTTGCTTTGTTTAACAAAGATGTTTTCTGATCAAGTTAATTGCCCAAGGATAGCCGCTAATACAGTGCTGTGGCAGGCCCAATTTAGAATTGTCGTCAACCCTTCCTCATCTGTGAAATAAACCCTGGAATTCTGTGGCTCTTGCCTTTGTTGGTAACTTTGCTTTGGAAGTTTGCCAGGTCGATGGGTGCAATGGCTTATGTTGGTGGCTTGCAGTGAGGTAACAGAGACAAGGCCTCTCTTTGTTGTGCTCATGGAGTCAGGGGCCTACCTTTCGCTCCTTGTCACCATATTCGATGCCCAAAGTGTCCATGGCCCGGACAATGGCTGCCAGGGACTGGATGGTGTTGCTGTAGACAACAGGCTTATACTGTTTCACATCTTCTCCAGAGAAGCCATCTTCATGGATGATCCTAGAGAAAAACAACATACACCACACCTGATGAGAACACTGTCCTCAGTCAACACAGAGGATATCAAGTATGTGAAGCCCCAGGGGCTTAGCTGGCTAAAGGCTAGGTCCAATTGGATGATGACTTACTGAGTTGCTAGATTAATGCTATAAAATCTGAAGGCAATTATATCTGAATTACTGAAAAACAAAGCATGGAGGTAAACATGCAGTCTTTTCCCATTCCCTATATAAAGGAAGAAATATCAGTCAACAAGGAGTTGACAATACTTAAAAGCACTCAGAACAGGAGGAGCACACACCAAGCACTCAATAAATGTTATTCGTTGGTATTTTAAGCAAAGCAAAGCTTTTAGGTCTAGACTTGTTGAAGATCCCTGCAAGAAGTCTGCAAATGTATGATACATTTTTCTTTCATGGAAAACTCACAGTGCTTTAAAAATGAACACATAACCACCTTCATCCTTGACAACAGAAAAGTCAACAGAAGGGGTTTGCCTACTCTTCCATTCTTGGCTGGGATTTAACCACATGCTGCTCTTATTCTGGTGGATCTGAATAAGGACCCAGAGGACATAAAGGAGGCGTCACAGCTCTCAGAGGCCACTCAACACATCCTCACTACTGCTGAGGATCCAGAAAGCTGGAAGGAAGGGATCACACCAAAACTCTGAAGAATCCTCTTATAACTAAAGTAACCAAAAAAGAGCAAATGAATTTTAAGACCACTATCCAACATTAGTCACCCCCCAATAAACCGTGTAAACTCTTCTGTGGTCACACTTGTAGCCCAAGAATGAATACTACTTGTGACATGTACATATACCAATATCATAGCTGAAACCTCCCTTCCACTTCACCACAGTCTCTTCCCATTCCTTTATTACCCTCATGCAGGAGAAAATTGCTAAAAATTATTCTTTTTTGAAAAGCAGCTTTATTGAGATATAATTCACATGCCATACAATTCACCCACTTAAAGTACACAATTCAATATTTTTAAGTATATTCACAAGGCTGGGCAACTGTCACCACAATCTAATTTTAGAACATTTTTGTCTCCCCCAGAAGGAACCCTGTTCCCAGCAGTTACTCCCCAACTCCAACTCCAACCTTGAGCAACCACTAATCTACATTCTGTTTCTATAAAATTATCCATTCTTGATATTTCATATAAATGGGATCATATAACATATGGTTTCTTTCCCTTAGAATGATGTTTTCAGGATTCATCCATATTGTAGCATGTATCAGTAGCTCATTCCTTTTGATTACTGAATAAGACTCCATTGAATGAATATAATACATTTTATTTATCTAGCCATCAGCTGATGGACACTAATGATTCCCATTGCCAAATTTGACTTGGTGCTGGCGTATGAGTCTTCATCCTGTGCTTCTCTAAGAAACAGATCAGAATGTAGCGTTAAGTAACTTTATCAAGTTTTTGTTGACCTTTATTAGCAATAAGTCCATTTTTTAAAAAAAGGTTTCTTGAGGGCATATATAACCAGTGCAGATGACAAGTGCACTACCTCAGAGAGATCTCAAAAAGAACTGCTAGCTTCCACTATAAACAACCAGAAAACTGGACCAAACATATGAAACAAGTGTTTTCAGGCATTGGAGAACAGCCAGTGCACAACTGTGATCCCTAGAGAAGGGAGACCAAGGAGGTGAGGCCTATGATTGCCTGGGCTTCCATCTGGAGGTGTTTACCAGACCACAGTGCAGAGAGGAAGAACCTGAGCAGAACACAGCAATTTTACAGAGCTGAAGAGGTAGAGATCAGAGTTCAGGAAGGCTGAGGTCGCTAAAACTCAAAGGGCAGAGGACCAGAGAGGAGAAAACTGCAGAGTGAGCTCCAGACATCCGTAGAGGTGTTCCCTGGAGTCTGTGGCTGAAGAGGATGAGATTCCACAAGTAGGCAGGGGACAGTTACTAAAGAAAGAACAACTCTAAGGGCGCTTATAGTTGAACACTTCCCAGAGCTCATTCAAAGCTGAGAGATATTCAAGTTCCAAAGAGCCAGAGTGGAGCGTCCTTGCTGAATGTCTGGGACATTCAGTAGAGACCTCAGAAGGCTCATGCCATAATGACAGGCTGAACAAGCTCTAGAGTCAAGGCTACTTTAAATCTGCCCTTACAAAACTTAAAAACAAACCTTAAAAACAACCAAGCTGACCAATAAGTAACTTAATTACCTGAAAGAATAAAGTCCATTAGTCTTTAAACGAGGACAATGAAATCCAGACACTCAACAATATAATATTCATAATATCAGCATTCAATAAAAAGTCCTGAATATGCAAGATAGCAGGAAAGTGTGACCCATAACTAGGAAAAAAAAGTTAGTCAATAGAAGCATACTCAGAAGTGTCAGATATCACAGAATTAACAAATAAGGATTTTAAAACATATTTATTTTAAATATTTTCAATAAGTTGAAGAAACCATGAGCAGAATGAGGAATGAATGGAAGATATAAAAAAGAACAAAATAGAATATCTAGCGATGAAAATATAATTTTTTTTTTGAGACAGAGTCTCACTCTGTCACCTAGAATGCAGTGGAACAATTCTGGCTCACAGCAGCCCCAACCTCCTGGCCTCTCAAGTGACCTTTCTATCTCCACTTTCTAAGTAGCTGGGACTATAGATGCATGCCACCACGCCCAGTTAATTTTTTTTTGTAGAGCCGAGATCTCACTATATTACCCGAGCCTCCAACTCCTGGGGGTTCAGGTGGTTCTCTTGCCTTGGCTTCCCAAAGTGCTGTGATTATAGGCACAGGCCACTGTGCTCAGCACAAAAATATAATATCTAACATAAAATTTCATGGGATGGGATTAACAGCAGATTAGACACACATAAAAGATTAGTGAATTTGACAAGGTAATAGAAACAATTCAAATCAAAACACAGACAGGAAGAGGGCTGAAAAATGTATTATGATGTTTATAGCACATGTAAAATTATACAACAATAACATGAATATTGAGAGGGACAAAATAAGTATACTGCAGAATGATTCTTATATGTGAAAAATGTAGTATAATACTGCCTAGAAGCAAAGTGTAATAAATCACGATACAAGTTGTAAATGCTAGAGCAACTGCTAAAAAAATCAAACAAACAAACAAAAAATAACTGCCACCTAGACTCCCCCAGAGGGTGGGAACCTCTGGGTAACCTGAGAGGTACAGGTGGGATTTGCTGGTCCCCATGAAATGATATGCTTCACCAGAAGTCAGTGGAATGAGTTTCTCATGCTCCATTTGGACCAGCAGACCCTGCCACTCTCTGGGAATGCTCTCTAGACCCTTGGCTGCCCAAGGAATTTTCCTCTACCTGGGGATGGGACTATCATTTTTTGCACCTATTAGTATCAGTCATCTTTACACCTACCTAATTGGGTAGGAAGGGTAGGTTTTTATTATACCATGTGACAGAAGAGGAAACCGAGGCTGAGAGAGATTAAGCAATTGGTCCAATGTCTCTCAGCAGGCAAGTGCTAGAGCCAGGAACAAGACACAGGTCTCCCAGTTAACAGTCCTTTCTACTACACCTCAATCCATGGGCTAGACTAGGCAGAATACTGCCTCACAGGTCTCAGCATAGTGCTTAGGGTGTCCCAAGATAAAGATGCTTCATTCAAGTTTTCCAGAAATGTTGCCATTTGGGGAATATTGTTCAAATCATGAGTATAGCCCTATAACTTGTTCAAATGGGTTTATATTAGCTTAAAAGAGGCTTCCTGTTTCAGGGTAGACTTTTATATCCCCTCCCACTACTAGGTAATAAGTCAAAACTAGAAAGCTTGGACTATATAGAACAACAGCAAGGAATATGTTTCATAATCCTACCACCCAGAAAAATCACTGAACTGTTTAATGTAAGTCATTCCCCAGCACTTTCTTTTTTTTTTAATTTAATTTTTTTGAGTTGGAGTCTCACTCTGTCACACATACTGGAGTGCAGTGGCCGCTCCCGGCCACCGCAGCCTCGACCTGCCGGGCTCCAGCGATCCTTCTGCCTCAGCCTTCCAAGTAGCCGGAATTACAGGCATGCGCTACCACGCCCAGCTGATTTTTTGATTTATTGTAGAGATGAGGTCTCGCTGCCCAGGCGGGTCTCGAACCCGCGGGCTCAGGCAATCCACTCACCTCAGCTTCCCAAAGGTGCGGGATTACAGGCTGAGTCACCGAGCCGGCTCCCAGCACTTTCTAAAAGCCACATTCCTCCTCTTATTCCCCTCAGCATTGATTTGAGGCAAATATTTTTAAACGTATCAGAAAGGCCCCTTTACTTTCTGTTTCCCATATCATTTCAGAGAGGCAGAGTAAAGCAGTGGTTAGACTAGGTGCCAAACCCTGATGACCTGTGTTCCTGGTAAATGATTTAACTTCTTGGGCCTTGGATTCTTTATCTGCAAGGAGTTGTGAGGAGTACATATTGAGACATCTATCATGCAGTAAGTATATCACAAATGGCAGCTATTAGCGATCATATTCCCATTCTAAAGCCAATCTCCTGCACATAGCACTTCTTCATTTGTAGTACAAAAGTAGGACAATAATGGTAGCTCATGTCTGAAGGTTTACCCTGTGGACTAAGTGCTTTACATGTGTCATTTCAGTGAATCTTCAAGGCAATCCTAGAAGATAAAGATCAATCATTATCTCCTCTGTACAGATGAAGAAACTGAGACTCAGAGAGGTTGGGCCACTTACTTGAGGTAACACAGCTAGTAAGTGGCAGATGCTGAGAGGCAGAGCTATAACTTCTGCCCTGGGTCCCTATGTCCAGAAGGATTTCACACATAAAACAAGTGTCAGAACTCTCCTTATACCACCTGCCCAATGTTCTGACAAGGAAAGGAGGCATCTGGATTGGGGCTGGAGATGCAGCCCTCTAGAGTTCAGTCTTATGTGACAGCTCATCAGGTCTGAGTACTGGAGGTGACAAGACCAGGATTTGGAAATTTGGAGTGAGATTCCATGAAATACCTCAGCAACAGTTAGTGGCATCTCACACGGCAGCAGCCCCAGATGGGCTGGTCTTCATTTATATGGCTGAGTGAAAAGATTGCAGAATTAAGTCCCCAAAACACCATTTGAGCCTCTGGATCCAACCATGCCTGAAGCCAATCATAATCCTACTTTTTTTTAGTGATATGAGCCAAATAACTTTCTTTTATTTTTGCATAAGCTAATTTGATTTGGGTTTCTGCTACTTATAACCAATAGAGATACGACTAGTGCCAGGCTCAGTGGTTCAGCCTGTAATCCCAGCGCTTTGGGAGGTTGAGGTGAGTGGATTGCCTGAGCCCGTGGATTCGAGACTTGCCTGGGCAACTTAGTGAGACTTCATCTCCACGATAAATCAAAAATTAGCCGGGTGTGGTAGTGCGCGCCTATAGTTCCAGCTACTTGGAAGGCTGAGGCGGAAGGATCGCCAGAGACCAGCAGGTTGAGGC
>NW_007149530.1:171448-222533 GCF_000164805.1 Carlito syrichta | reverse complement strand
TCTCACTCTGTAGCCCAGACTGGAGTGCAGTGGCTGCTCCCGGCCACCGCAACCTCGACCTGCTGGGCTCCGGCTATCCTTCCGCCTCAGTCTTCCAAGTCACTGGAACTACAGGCGCGTGCTACCACGCCTGGATAATTTTTGATTTATTGTAGAGATGAGGTCTCGCCAAGTTGCCCAGGTGGGTCTTGAACCCACGGGCTCAGGCAATTCACTCACCTCAGCCTCCCAAGCATGGGATTAAAGGCTGAGTCACCGAGCCCAGCCGAGACCATCTTCTAGTAGACTTGTTTACTAATGTTTTATCTTTACCACCAGCCCCTCAGCCCTTGGTACCACATCTCAGCCATCTCTGTTCCCCTTTTCCATATTACCAGGCATAGGGCTGGGCTCTGGACCGTGCTTGGAGAGAGTAGGACCTCACTACCTGAGCCAGGGCACACAGATACACAAGACCTGCCCCTCCTCAAGGCTCTCACTACAGGAGGCAAACAAGGGCATGTGTGGGCAGCAGGGTAGGGATCCACCAAACTTCTTACAACTGCAGAGCCAGGACACCAAAGGGAGACCAAGATAAATTCTGTGCTGTGTCCACCCAAAACTCAGGAACTCTGAGGGGTCGCTCAGGCCACCAAACCAGAAGCACCATGAGGAGCAGGAGGTCTGAACAGGCGAGGGCTGACTCTGCAGCCCTGAGTGTTTGACTTTGGACAGGAGCTGCCAGCTGGACCCTGGAAACTTGGCAACGCTTGAGAGAGGAGATCTCAAGCGGGAACAGGGAGAGGGAGGGGGCAGCCAAGCCCGCCAGAGGAGAATGAGCTTTCTGGGAAGAGGCAACTAAGGAGGGCGCCTGGCCCTCCCCCCACACTCCATTCTTCTCTTTGCTGCCTTGGGGACCCTGCAGGAGGCTCAGGCTTGGGCTCCCTTTGCTCTCTGTTTTCCCCTTACAGTGAAGGACTGCACTGAGCTGCAGTGAGTCTCCCCAGGCACAGTGGCCTTATATGGTCACAGAACCGCAGGCTTGGACGCTGGAGGGACCTTGGAGGCTCATATGGCCCAGCAGCCATTCTCCTCCTCTGAATCACAGACCCCTCTGAGATTGTGACAAATGTACCACACACACATCCCCCCTCCCCTCAATTTTCGGAGGTTCATAAACTCGCAGGTCCTAAGTTGCTGGAACACATGACTTCTCACTCCACCTCCAGGCTGGTTTAAGTGTTCCTCTTCTGCTTCCCTTTATCAGTGCCCTTCCCCTGCCCGGGACCATCCTCCACTGAACTCTCTTTATGATCAGACGAAGGGGGATGGGTTGGGAGCCAGACTCTAGCTCTGTGACTGGGTAACTTCCTTAACTGTGTGGCACTTCTGGTTCCTCAACTGTGCCCTGGAGATGAGTATGGTAACAGTAGCTATCCTCACTGGCTCATGGTTGGGATCAAAAGAAAATACAGGTACAGGGGAGTGCCTGGCTCAGTTAGCACTCAGTGATAGCTATTATTATTACTGTCCTATTTGGTACATGGGGCTGTGGAAGAAAAAGGACAGTGGGTCAGGTGTCCTGTGCCTGTCCTTTTGAGGAAGAGGATGTAAAGGGGGTCCCTGGGGAGGGAAGGCTGGGAGCCCTGGGAAGACCACTGCCTGCTAGGAGGAGGAGGAGGAGGAGAAGGAGGAAGAAGGGGTAATAAGTTGCAGCGGAGAAGGGAAGATGGGGCAGCAGAGGGGGCATTCTCCAGCTGGAAAAGATAATCTGTTCATTTACTAAATGAACCCCTTGAGAGTGGTCACAGGTTGAAAAGCTAGATATCCCGACCTGAGGTTATCTTCACATGCTTATAAAATGAGTTTGAGAACACAGAGGGAGCTTCACACGATGGCTGCCGGGCTAGGGTCAGGGTTCAGTGCCTTGCTTCCATGACAACAACCAAGGGTTTCCAGTCATCAGGGAGACCTGGTCAGCAATGGGGATGTGGCCCCGGAGCTATCTACCTCCCCAGAGGTAGTGGGGACAGACTAGCCTGGTCTTATCCAACACATTTTAAATTAAACAACTGTCAGATGCTAGTGAATGAATGAGCCACATACCAAGGATTAGGGGCTCCATAGATCTGGCACCTGGATAGGATTGTAAAGTGCAAACATCAGTTAAAGTACATGTCCTGTGCAACTGTTTTTTTTCTTTTTCTTTTTTTATTTTTTTTGAGTCGGAGTCTCACTCTGTTGCCCAGGCTGGAGGGCAGTGGCACGCTCCTGGCCACTACAGCCTCGACCTGCTGGGCTCCGGCGATCCTTCCACCTCAGTCTTCTGAGTAGTTGGAACTACAGGCACGCGCTACCACGCCTGGCTAATTTTTTGATTTATTGTAGAGAGGAGGGCTTGCCAAGTTGCCCAGGTGGGTCTCGAACCCGTGGGCTCAGACAATCCACTCACCTCAGCCTCCCAAAGGCGCGGGATTACAGGCTGAGCCATCCAGCCCGGCTGCAACTGTTTTCTTAAACTGTATTTGTGTTGGGTGCTGGGGAGGGAGAGACTGTGCAGAGGGAGGAGGGTAAGAAAGGAGACGATAAATGAGCATCTGTAATAGCAATAATTATGTTTGGGTGGTGGTGGCATTTGGTGATTTTTTAAAACTTTCTTCTTTACATTTTTGCTTTGTTTAGTTTTTTAAAATGTACATTTGTTATTTGAAAGACCAACAAAACATTTCCAATGGAGACAGACACTTCCTATTTAACGTGAGGACCATTTTGACCAGGAGAGACTAGAGTGAAAGAGGGTAGTCAGTACACAGCAGGAAATCTCCCGACATGCCTCATTTGGGTTCAGCCTGGTGTAAGGTCTTTTCAGACTTCGAAGCCTATCAGGCTTGGTCCTTGCCTTCCAAAGACTCTCAGTCTAGATGGTAAGATAAAGCTAGTGCTGAGACCATAAAAGTTAACAACATAAAGTGGCATCTATAAAGGGCCAGTTGAAGGGTATGTGTGTTAGATGTGTGTAAGAGTGGCCATGTGATCTAGTTCAAGCCAGTTAGACTGAAGGACAGATGGCTAGAAATGCTCCTGGAAAAGAATTTTCCTTCCTGGTCCAAAGAGAAAGGCCTTTAAGAACAGCTTTCCTGTCCTCCATGTCTTCTTTCCCTCAAAATGGCTGCCCTCCCAATCAGTCATTCCCTAGCTTCCTCTTTAAACCTGGTTGTTTTTGAGGAAGTAGATACTAAAGCCATGGCAGTCATCTTGTGGTCATGAAGTTAGATGTCACCACCTGAGGATGGCAGATCAAAGGGGTGCAGGGAGTTCCAGGTGACACTGCTGAGCTGCCAAATCAACCCTGGGGCTGTCTGAAAACAAAGGTCATACTCCTACCAAAACACTGCCTACCTGGGCCAGAGAAAGGGTCTTGCTTAGAACCCAGACAGAAATATCATTTCCCAAGTGGGAAACTGTGACTTAGAGAAAAGACTTGCTTATAGGCATGTGGATGTCGAAGCGACTCCATCTTGATGCTAACTGACCACGTTGCCTTCTGATTGACCCCAGTTCTGGGAAGGGTTCTAAGATTTCCTGTGTATCCATTACTCCTTGTATAAGAGCAGGTACTTATTGTAAATCCTGCCCTATGTCAAACAACCTTGATGTCACCATGCTTCAATTGTCATGCAATTGTCCCTTTGGAATCATCCTTTTCTTATGGTATTTAAGTCGTGGGTCTGGGTCTGGGAGCTAACAGTGCAGGGACCCACCATGTTGTCTCTGGGCTGCCAAGATACAGACATAGCTTCTGTTTGTGAAGTCCCTATTAAATGTTTCTCTCTAGGCAACCGGATATGTCCGCTTCTTTTTCCAACCTCACAGCTTCCTCAGACTTTTGGGATAGGTTTGTATAGACCCGCCCACCTTGAAACAAGGCACATGGTTAGTTTGTGGGACAGCAGGGACAAAATCCTCAGAGGCCTTTCCAGTGTGCCACAGGCCTCCCTTGGTGCTCCCGTGGAGAGGGGAGGTGATGAATGACACCAGATGAGAAAAACATCTAATCAAGTGAAAACAGAAATATTTTTTACCTTCTGCTTTAAAAGTTCTAGTTCCCGATTTGGAGATTTCTTGGGGGGGGGTATTCTGTAAGGATCTTCCTTCATTCATTAATTCCCTAATCCATCATTCATGTATTATTTGGGTACCCACTATGTGCCAGGCACTGTATCAAGTGCTGGCAATAGAAGAGTAAACCAACAGACACCACCCCTGCCTCTGTAAAGCTTGAATTCTAATAGGGAAGACATACTGAATAAGCAATTGCACAAATGGTTATATAAATTAGAGTGGGAAGGAGAGGAACATGCAATCTGAAAGAAAAGAGGAGATCTACAGTACAGGCCCAGGGTGGAGGGTAGGGTCTGCCTCTCAAGATATAGCCCTGCAAATTGAGCAGGAGCTGGCTGGACAGACAAACGGACAGCATTCCAGATTGGGGAACAGCATAAGCAAAGACGGCACCCTGGACACCACTCTGAGTGGTCTTTTTGTGACTTTTGGAGTCCCCAGTTGGCACATAGAGTACTTGGGAAATATGTGCTAAATGTTCGTGTGCTGGAACTGTTCCTGGCATCCCCTTCTTAGAGGGGCTTCCACTGAATCTCAAAGAGAAGGCATGAACAGCAACTGACTCAGGGCGGGACATGTCATAAACACCGGCCAGGCTAAGAGGCACTGGCAGGACACAGCATACCAGCTCGGAGGTAGGTACAGCAGAGGGCCGGCACCAAGGACAGGGCAGAGAGGGCCCTGTCTAAAACACCTACCCTATTCTCCCTGATGGAACTCCCACTGGCTCTCTTCTTGTATTTTCTCTCCATTGAATGAAGTCTCGTGGCCAGTGGTGTTTGACCTGCAGAGACCTGGCTCCCTGACTCAGTGGATCAAGAGTGAGGAATAAGCAGAATGGTCTACAGTGTCTAGAGGGCATAAAGAGCAGCTGGGTGAGGGGCTGGGGTGGGGGGGATGGCAGGAGTTTCTAGGAACTGCAGCAGCCCAAATCCCCTAGAGAACACCTTTCATTTGTTCATTCCAAAAATGAATATTGTGTACCTGCAAAGAGTTGGGGACACCTTGACTCTGCTGCTCACTGTAGACTGTGGGTAAATTCTCAGCCTGCCTAGGTCTGAGTCTCTCTCCTCTATAAAATGAGGATAGTGACTGTTCCTCACAGGACCATTGGCAGTATTAATGTGTGTGAAGGATCTGGCATTCAGTGTGACCAATAAATGTCAGATGTATTATTGGACAGTCACATGCAATTCAGCCAAAGCAGGGCTAGACCACTAGTCTTATTTCCCAAGCCACGGGTCCCCCTCCCAACTGAGAAGCAATGCCTTGACCCAACTGAATGGGGTCCTGGGGACCAGAAATATCCATGTTTTGAATGACTGGGTCAGAGATCACTGGCTGGGCAGAAGAAAGATATGTGTGCTTTGCAAAGCAATTATGTAGGGTCTTGATTTCCCAGAATTCCAAGAGAGCAGAGGCACTGAGACCAGGAGGCCCCTGATGGGAGGTCAGAAGCTTTGCTCTTCTCCAGGTATAAAGGCTGTTTCCTCAACTGTCAGAGCCAGAGTCATCTCCAAGATTACTGTCCCTTCAGTCCTCCACTGAAGGCTTCCTTCTCTTCTCATTCAATAGAGCTAACTACTTTGTACCAGGTGCAGTTCTCATGGCACCCTGGAGACAGTGGTGAACAGCACAGACATAGCTCCTGCCTTCAAAGAAATCACAGTTTAACAGGGGAAGACAGAAGGAAGTAAGCAAATATTATAGAGTAATAAAAACAAAACAGGTAGATTGATGGGGATAGGGAGAGTTAGGAGCCAGGAGGTAACATATAAAGTTGAGGCCTGAGTGATGAGGAATGGATCTTCAGTATATAGGAAGAACATTATTTCAGATAAAGAAAGCAGTAAGTGCAAAGGTCCTGGAGCACCTTGTGTGTTGAAGGAATAGCAAGGAGGCACAGGACTGGGACAGAGTGAGTGACAGGGGAGTGGAGGACAGGACCAAAGAAGGCAGCAGGGGTCAGATCACCTATGGCTCATGTACTATGTATATTTTTTCTGAACTACACATTGAAATAAATGCTCACCTATTAAAATAAAACATGCTCATCAGCGTACTCCCCCAAAACCATCTTGGCTCCCACCAGTGGTTCTGTTCTAATTGTGGATCGCTTTTAAATGGCAGTTTTCCCTCCTCTTTCTCTGGCTTCTCTAGCCCCGAGAGAAAGGCCTGTTCTTGGAACACTTATGGATCTCAGCCCACACAACTAAGCAAAAAAGAAGAAAAAATATCTTCCATCATCCCACCAGCTGGAGGGAACCACCGTCCACATGTTGGGATATACTTCAGTCCTTTTACCTGGGAGTCCATATGTGTATTGTTTCCTGAAATGGAATCACATGGTAGTTTTTTTGTAAAAACTCAACGTTCATTTTTTTTTTTTTATTTTGAGTTGGAGTCTCACTCTGTCACCCAGACTGGAGTGCAGTGGCCGCTCCCGGCCACCACAGCCTCGACCCGCTGGGCTCCAGCGATCCTTCCGCCTCAGCCTTCCAAGCAGCCGGAACTACAGGCGCGCACTACTACGCCTGGCTAATTTTTGATTTATTGTAGAGATGAGGTCTCGCCAAGTTGCCCAGGCGGGTCTCGAACCCGCAGGCTCAAGCAATTCACTCACCTCAGCCTCCCAAAGGCGCGGGATTACAGGCTGAGCCACCGAGCCCGGCTTCAAGGTTCATTTTAACAACTGTTTATTAAGTGCCTTCTCCATGCCAGGTGCTGGGTACAAAACAGTGAGCCTGACCCACACCGCTGAACCTGCCTTCCAGAGCTACCGTCTAGTACAGGAGCTGAGGGAGCACAGCGTGGGGGTGCCACACTCAATCCAGAAGAAGTCACTGATGTGGCTTTGTTTCACTGGCTGCTTGGTGTTCCATCATCTGAATGGTCACAGGTTGTTTAAGCAAAGCCCTAGCAGTGGACATCTGGGTTGCTTATGAATAAGAACTCTTCCAGTTTCGGATTCAGCTGCCTGGGAGGCTGTCTGACCATGAGGCTACCTCTCTCAGGCAGAGAGCTACAAACCCAAATGAGACAAGGCAGAGGTTTGGTGACCCCTGGGCTTATAGCTCAGGTTCATGTGAGGCATCTGAGCACAAATGAGGTCCCTCTGTTCTTTAAAAAGAAAAGAAGAAAGACCTATAAAAATCTAGCTGTTTGATTGTGGGGTGAAGGTGTATGGCATGAGGAAATTTATTGCACAAATAACTAATATTAGTAACTAATATGGGAAAACTTGATATTCTGGTATTAGAATAATACAAATAAAAGGGTAGAGTTCTAAAATAATAGTAACAGGCAAATCAATCCCCCAGAATGATTGGACAAAACAAGGAGTATGTCCTGTTGACAGTGACTTGCATAAATCTATTAAAAAGATGCCATTTTTAATAAGGGGTAATTCGGCCAGAAGCAAAGATGTCAGCTGCCAATTGTCACCAGACAGAGCCAGGGGCAAGGCCAGGACTTGTGATTCCAGTGCAAAGCCTCTGCTGTCATTATCTGGAAAACAACACTGACTCTGCCCTTTCCCAAGGCTCACAGTGCTGGGGATAGGTTTGGGGTAGGCACATGCCAGCTCTTATTCCATGGCATGATGCTCAGAGCACAGCCTTCCTCTTCTTGGTGGTGTGGCTGATCTGAATCCTAGGGCCCCTGGCCTATGATTAGAGACACTGTGTCTTGGACTTTGGAGGCAGGTTCTTATGCAGATTGGCCACTAACCAGCACTTCACCTGGTAAGTGAGCAGAAGAAGCTCTTGTTAGGCCAGTGTCATCAGCCTCAGCCTGGGCCCCACCTCGGTGGCAGGGGAAAACCTTCAAGGTCACTCTGTCAGCCTCCTATCGGGATACCACCAGTCTCTTGATCCACCCTCAGATTCCAGCTCTTCCTATGCCTGTGTTTTTAGGAAATAATGCCATTTATGTGGCAGTTTATACTCCAATCTTGTCTCTCAGAAGACCTGGGGTCTAGTCTTGGCTCTGTCACTGATCGGCTGGCATAGGCTTGGACAAGACACTAGGACTCTTGATTCATTTCCTCCGTGTACTGCCCAGCCTCTCAGGCAGCTCAGGTGTAGGCTTTGGGGATGGGTTCTGTCAAGTTCTTGTGGTCACAGTTTCTCAGGTTGACTGAGCTCCATGGTCATGTTTGTTTCTATGTCTTTGTTAAATGCATCCTTTTGAGGGATATAACAGCTCACAAAACATGGAGACTCATGGGGGCAAATAGTCAAAGGGGTTCTGGGTGGGGAAAAGATTGTGGAGTGTGAAGGAGATACCTGCATTCTTCCCTGCATTTAGGGCTCTGTTCCAATGTTGCCTCCTCAGACTTCTCAGGCCAAGGCCGCTGCCCTCCATGCTTCTGTGTCATCATCCTTCCTTATTTTTCTCCACAACATATATCACCACCTAGTATATAGTTATTTGTATATGGTCTGTTTCCAACATATCAGTGTGAGTTCTATAAGGGCCAGGACTTATTTGTTCTGTTACTGACCCCAGTGACCTGAGCAGTGCCTGGCACACAGTGAAGGATCAGTAAATGCTGGCTGAATGACTAGATGAAACAGGTGACTGCTTAGGACTGCTTCTACTCTAAAATGATGAGTCTAAATATAACACCTTTCTGTGAAGGTAAGCAGCCTTTACATTGTGCCCCAGGATGGACATGTACTTCCCACCATCCCCCACCTTGTGCCCCTGGCTGCCAATGCCATCTCCACCCTGGGTGCTGAATAGTCTTCCCCCTTAGGATCCAGTGTCTGTGGCCCCTTCCCTAGTGATAGTAACTAGAACCACTCCCTCACTCACTGGCATAGGTTCTCCTCCCTTTAACCCTGGCACCTTGGTTCTCATAGAGTTTCTAAGCGTCAGGTCACACGGTTGCCTATGCCATCCTCTTTATGCTTACTTCTGGGAAAATCCAAAACTGTTATTTGAAATCCAACTGTTATAATCACTGATTATGTTGCAAGGACATACAGAGCGCTTTATGGCATCTGAGTCCTTTTTACAATGCCTTATGTACAGTCATGAGCTTTGGTTAAACACAGTAAAAACTTATGTGAGGATTTCTGGTTTCCCAACTGCCTGATTAGGGCAGTTGCTAGACCACTCTTTCTTCTTCTGCTGACATAATGAAATGAAGCATTCTTATTAGTACACTATATTTACTATATGAACAGTATTATACATTGGCACAGTATTATACAGTTAGCACAGCTTTTAAAAATTCTATTTTGTAGAGAACAAACAAATGAGGCTGGAATATCTTGCCCAGTCTTTGAAGGAGAAAAAACAAAAATAACAAAACACTTCCCTGTCTACAATATGTTTATTCATTATTTATGTTCCCTGCTCATTAGCCCCTGAATGAGTTCTTATCAACCACAGGAAGGAGGAAAGACTACCAAAGCCTGTTATCATTGACTGACAGCTCACCAGGTTTTGACAAACTCCAGTCACCTAAAATGTCTCCTTTTCTGATCCCAAGTCAATATGTCCAAAAGACTCTGCTGTCCAAGCAAACCAGGTAGGACTCTGAGTCTGTGGGAGGGCTCCTATCTGGGTTCCTCCTGGTTGCCTCACCACTTGCTGCAGGGCACAGTGGTGACTCACCGCAGAACATGCCTACTAGTGAGGATGAGCTCTGAAAATGGCAGATGAGGGTTATGGTGGACATCTCCTGGCTTTGTTCACCCAGCTAGTGTTCTGCCTTCCACTGAAGACAGAATCTCAACTTTTCTTTGGGGAACCATCTTTCCTTGCACTTTAAGAACTCTCCCCACTCCTAGCTTAAGTTCCAGGAGTAAGTCCCTAACCCACATCTGGTCAGTCAGTATAGCACACACCTGGATCCAGGCATGCCTGAAACTAGTCTTCCCCTGGGTTACTTAGTTTCACAAGCCAGTCAATGTGTTCAGGTCACTAGGGGAGGCTTCCATTCCTAACAGCCAGGAGTCTTGATGACTGCATAGCCCTTGGAAGTTTGTTTGAAGAATGGCAGCAGGCTTACTGTATGGCCATACAGGCTTGCTGATCTGAAAGGGAGTGTCTGGCTACTGCATACTTTCTGAGGGCTCTGAGGGCTATAACCCTTAGACACTGCTCCCATCCCACTTTACAGCAGCTGAACCAGACTAGAGGCAACTTTTCCATACAGGCATTTCAGGGATTAGTTGTTCCCAAAGCACTGCCTGCTCCTTCCTCTATACCACCAAACCCCCCAAAACACTGGGAACTTCACTTCCCTTCTTCCTTCTAGACTCCAGACCTAGGCAGCCTTTTCAGAGTCTACTGGATTTTCCTCTGCTTATTCTTTTTAATGTGGACTTGTTTTTTTCCCTCCTTTTCACCACATGATGGGCAGGGATAGACACCAAAACACCACCACCGACCTGCAGAGACAAAGGGGCCTGAAAAGAATCCCTCATTCTCTGGCTGGCATGCATGCAGGGTATAACTCTAGGATATGCCACAGAGCCTCCCAAGCATTGCCCCAGATGGAAGACCATTTTAGGTGAGTGTTTGTTTTGAAACAAAGAGACAAACAAAAAGTGCCCTTCTCAGCTTCCTGCAGAGGAGAGTTTAAAGCAAAAGGTACAGATCACCGCAACCAAATAGGGGAAATCACGATTTCTCACACCCTCCAGGGGAGATGCTTGTGGTAAAGTCTGCCAAATGCAAGTTTGAATGCACATTCCTCTCCAGGGTAACTCATGTTTTCCCCAAATGAAACAGCAGTGGTCAGTTGTCACGCCAACTTTCACTGGACAAAGAGGGTCATGTCTGCACCTGGCCAGGCGCCTGAGCCTCTGTGACTGCATGGACGTGAGCCACATTCTTCTGGTTCCCTCTGCGTCACCTCTTTGTTGGGCCTTTAAACAAGAGTAGGGGAAAATTCCAGGTGAGGGCATGTCTTGCCAGACCAAGAGAAATACAGTCACAGAGAGATACAGCAAAACCCAGCCTAGCCAGTCTTCCTTCCCTGGGCAGTGCATGTGGCCCAGAAAGGATGCCAGTATCTGTGAGGTGGATTTAAATAGCTATGCTGTGGCTCCCAGGTTTCCCACCCCAGCCCTCCATAAGCAGAGGAAAGCTCCTCATTAATAACCACAGTGGTGTGGTAATACCCCCAAAACAGAGTCTACAAAAATCACTTTGTGGGCTTCCACATCCATTCCCTAACTGCAGGGATTTCAGGTGAGGCAGTGTGTTGTGTCTCTCAAAGCCGAAGGCATGCACTCGGCCATAGGGGCAATGGGTCCCGTGGAGAGTCCAGCTGTGCCTTCCTCGAATAGAGGCTCAGTTGGTGGCTTTGCTGCCAGTCTGTGAGGCCAACAGAAGGGTGGGTAGTACCTTTTCCCTCATCGTGGTCTCTGGACCTCTGCTGAGGCAGGCCTGATTCTGGTCCAGCAGTGAGTGGCTGAGGGACTCTGATGTGAATCAATCTTAAAATTGGTACATGTTGAAAAAGAGCAGGCTGAAGAGGACAGGCCCCTCACGCTGCCATCCTGAGAATCTGCCCACTTTGTCAGACCCTCCTTATCTGGATTTCAGGTAGAGACAAACGGAAAAAAAGCACACGGCACACACTGCCTACTACCCAAGGCCTCTCTAATCCACACTACTCAGCTGCACAGGAGTAGTGAGAGCTGGACTCTGGAGACACAGCAATGGCAGCATCTGTTGAATCCCTCAGATGCAGACACTGTGTTAAGAGCTTCATGGCCTTTTAGTCCTCCCAACCACCCTCACCTCCTTAGTCAATGCCATGCAAGTATAAATGCTAGCTAGCTTTATTTTAAAGATAAGGAAGTTGGTTACTAAAGAAGTTCACAAGCTTGAATTTCACCTGCATGCAACATACTTATGTAGCAAATCCCCACGTATACTCCACAATTCTAAAATAAAACAACTTTTTTTTTTAAAAGGAAGTGCACGAGTTTTCCCAAGGTGATATAGCTAGTGAGCGTGGGTGTTCTCACGAACTGTTCACTCTACGGACAGCCTGTGGACTACAATTCCAAGAAATAGTGATGGCCTCAAGAACACTCAGAGGCAAGAGTCCAGGCAGGTGAGGGACAAGATTTCTGACAAATTGCAAAAGAGGGGAAAAGACATTTAAGAGACTTCCACATTAAGAATGGGTACCAACAATCAGGAAATTTCTATTGCTACACTAGCTCCAAATCATAAACTCTCACCCCTCTTTAAACACTTTTCATCGTTTGATCTTTATCAGATGAACCCTGCTCCGTCCCTTCTGTGAACCACTCCCAGCACAGTCCACCCCGCTCTGGCACAGTGCCAGACACACAGCTGCTGAAGGAGAGGACAACGGATGGATGGGTGAATGAAGACTGCCTAGGGAGAGCCCTGACACAGTTGGGATCACCATCATATTCACATCTGTTGCTTATCTCTGCTGAGACAACTATCCTAAGACACTTCTGCATTCACTGAGCTTCAAGCTCCCACGTGCATGTGCATCGCACAGTATGGAACAGGGCAGTTAGGGAACTGGAAGGAAGGTGGTAGGAAGTAGAGAATACATACAACTTTTCAGCATCAGTTTTGGCAAAAATAGGGCTCCCACGAATGGAATTCAATTCAATAAACATGTACCCAACACCTCCTAAGCGAAAAGGCCTGCGGTTTGCCTCTTTGATTGGCACAGATTATATTCCCTGACGAGGAGGTAGCATGCACTCATCGTGTGAAGCTGACAGTACACATGGTCCTGTTTCAAGTGTGTTGCTCTTGTTCCTAACGGACCTGCCAGAGTGGTGCTACCCTCTGAAACCAGATGTTCCTCCTGCACTGGCTCCCACCACACAAGGACTTGCTGTTGCCCACTGATCTCAAAACATCACCAGGGCTCTTCAGCTGCTCATGTGAGAAGGCATAAACCATCTGAACCCAGGCGTATGTGTGCCTCATGGCACTTTCCATAAGAACAAAGGACTGTGCACAGGAATAGCCTTGACTGAGAAGTCCAAGTCAAAACGAGAAGGCCTGACAAGGCCCTTGAGGTCAAAGCTGCAGGGGGCTCCCCTAACTTTAGGCTAAAACTTCTCCCTGCCTGCTCTCACCCAAGAGCCTTAAACTGCCCAATCCCTTGTCTCTCCCAAAGGAGATGCAGGAAATTCTCTGTGTCTTCTCAGCACCTCAATCCTGGAAAGGGCTCTCAGAGAGGGAAGGGCTGCCCAGAGGCTGCACATCTGTTCAGACTGATGTATGGGAGAGCAGCTGGGCCTGCTCTGATACCAGCCCATGGGGAAGTAGAAGGCAGGCAGGGCTTTTCCAGAAATGGCAAGTTCCAGGAGACATAATCACTATTGTCATGCCCTGCTGCCTCCCACTGCTGTAGAAACACAGCGAGGGGCTTTCTGATCTGGCTGGTGTGCCACTACCCATAATGGTGACAAATATTCAACAATCCTTCTGTAGGTTTTCCAGGCATTTTCACGTGTTATTGAACAATTCCAACAGTTCCTCTTGATTAAACACCAACTTTGTGCTAGGTATTTATGTGTATTTTCTCATTTAACCATCAAAACAAATCTCAGGAATGAGAAATACAGTTATCCTCATTTTACAAATAAGGAAACTGAGGCTCAAGGAGGCTAACTGGCCAATGTCTCAGAGCTAGTAAGCAGCAGAGTTGGGGACTAGACCAGAGACCCAGTCATAATCTCCACCACAGCAAGTCTAGTAGTGGCTCCATTTTCCAGTAGTGGTGGGGGTGTAAGGATCAGAGCTGGCCCACTGTCATGTAGCAGAGGTCTCACACTGACCATCTGTAGCCTAGATTTGGGCCAGGGAGATATATTCTGTTTGGCCTGCAGTAGTTTTGAGTTTTTCTTTCAAATTTTTTTTTCATCAAGCAAACATTTATAAATCAGGAGATTTTCACAAAAGAATACTGATTTCTAGCTTCTTCTGAAGAATCATACATGCCAGCCTGCCTTCTTGGGTGGGACCTGAATTTGGCTGCCTCCTGTGGGCAAGGCTGATGTTCTCCAGTGATCCTAGGTCCCACCATAGGCCCCACTTGGCCACTACCTTTAGTCTACTGGCCTGCTGGTCCTGCTGGTATTGTGACCCCTTCACAGAGCCAGTTAACGGCATTAGCCACAGGTTCCTGGTAGAATACATGTTTCCAGCATGTTGGTAAAAAGGAAAAGTGCTAAATAATGGTAGATTATTTTGTCATCTTAATAAATACAGGCTGTCACCGGAAATTTGACAGGTCTAGTGAATCTGTAGTGTGAACTACATTCACACTTGTGAAGCAGATTCAGCTTGCTTCCATCTTTTTATGCAGCTATACACAGCTGGAAGTTTGGCCACAGTTCATGTTTGCACTTAAGCACTACTTGGTCAGACATATGAAACACTAACGACAATCATGTGGCCTCGGCTGCTGAGAAGTGGCCCAGAGCGATGGGAAGCAAACCTCCTGAGCTAGCTGATGCAAAGGTATTTAGCCAGCAAGTGAGAGAAGCACCTTCTGTATTGGCTGGCAATGAAGAAGGAATGCAATGTCTAAACCGGGGAGTGCCCCATAGTTAAGATCTCAGACTGCCAACTCAACATCTCCACTCACATATGCACTAGGTATGGCAGAACAAATGGGTTCTTCAATGAACTACTGATTTTCCCTCCAAACCTACTCCTCTGTCAACCTTCCCCACCACAGCAAACACTATTCCTACTAAAGACTCTGAGCATGACATCTGTTCTCTATTTTATTAAAAAGAAATTTTAGAGTGTTAAAGAGGTGTCAAAGACACAGTAATATCAAACTCAAGAATTTCTATTTGTTATAATCAGAAGAACTGAAAGAGAATTGAGCAAACATCATTCCTATCATGATATTCAATGATATTCACTGTATCCTTGTATCATTGCAAATCACCTTGAGTCATCAGCAGAGCCTAGACCACACTTTGATGAACTCTGGAGTATATAATTCTGGAATGTAGTCCAGTGTTTAGTCTGATTCAAGCAGACAAAGTGATGGGGGGAGGTGTCAGTGACCCTTGAGAACAGCCAAAGAGATAGATGAGAGAGAGAGAGAGAGAGAGGGAGAGAGAGAGAGGGAGAGAGAGAGAGAGAGAGAGGGAGAGAGAGAGAGAGAGAGAGAGAAGGAGAGAAAGAAAGACCTCTAGTCTAAGTTGAGGCATCAGCAACTGAGAGATGACAGACTGCTGGACCTCCAGTGTATGGGAAAGGAATTTAGGGGTAAAGGGAGGGGAGGTAGATACTGGCTTTGTCTGATTGTCCAGGTTTCCCTGGACCCCACAGACCAAGAGATAGCTGAACCTGTGCAACCCCCTGCCCCTGCAGCTGAAGGAGAATGAGGAGGCAATGGGGAGGCAAAGGAGAGAGGATTTCCTCAGATGTCCAAGAGCAGACTGGTGGCTCACTTACCTCAAAAGCACTGGCTTAGAGGGTAAGAACAGGCCCAATCCCACCAGTTATGAAGTGCTGCCACTCTGGACTCCACAAACACAGGTGCAAACAAAGAACACCCACAAAGTGCCAGGAGAAGAAGACCAGACAGAAAAGCAGTGCATAAGCCCAGGAGACAATTATTCAAGGAGAGAAGTAAGAACTCAAATCACATGAGTCAGAGAGCAATTCATGGCAGACTTAAAAGACTTTCTATAGGTGAAAATAATGTCTTCCCAACTATAGTAGGATGAGATGTAAATTAGTGGCCTGGAAGACGAAATGGAAAAACTATCTCCAAATAGCAAAAATATAAAGAGATAGAATGTATACAGGAAAAGATAACAGACCTGGAGGACAGATCCTGGGAGATCTAACATAAGAATACTGGGGATTCTAGAAGAAGAAAAAGGAACTGATGGAGGACAGCCAATAATTAAATAACAAATAGAAAACAATTCCCCTGAACTGAAAAAAGACCTGAGCCTGCAGATTGAAAAGGCTCATAGAGTTCCAGGAAGAATGACAAAAAAAGACACATACATAGGTTACCCTGGTACAACTGCTCAACTTGAGGAAGAACACAAAACCTTAAAAGCTTCCAGACAGAAAGAACATTTTATGTATAATGAAAAAAAAAATTCAGACTGACATTGGACTTCTCACCAGAAACATAAGAAGCTAAATGAGAGTGGATACCATGTACACACTGCTCAAAAAAGAGAACCAAAACCCCCAAATAGTTTGCACATCATTTTTTTAATAATCAATATTTTTTATTATGATATTGTGGGGTACAGTTAAGGGTTAGGTATACAAATATGCTTTATTCAGTCACCCTTGTTGATAAGAGGTGTCCCCCCGTCCCCAGACAGATGTTTACTACCATCATTTTTCAGGGCAAAAGATCTTTGCAGACATGCAAGGATTCACTGGGATTATCACCCACACCCCATCTATGGAAAATACTTAAAGCAACAAACAGCACCAGAACAGAGACCTCAACCTGGGAGAAAAAAGAACAGGTCAGGAAACCATAATGAGTAAGGAAGCTTGCTCACACCTCTGCTCTCTCCCCTTTCTCACACATCTAAATGGATAATGGTAGATGTTCTGGGAATGCAACTGCTAAATAAGGGCTCTGAAAATAGACGGGACATACTACAAGGGAAATTTCAACAAGAGCCCAAAGCTAAAAATATGAAATGATCCTAACAAAATCCAGAAATTGAAGGCAGGAGGAGCAAAAGTGCTTCAAGGTCTCATCTTAAGTAGGGACAGGGAAACAATTTCTTTTTTTCTTTTCTTTTCTTTTTTTTTTTTTTTTTTTTTTATGAGTTGGAGTCTCACTCTATCGCCCAGACTGGAGTGCAGTGGCCGTTCCCGCCCACTGCAGCCTCGACCTGCTGGGCTCCAGCGATCCTTTCACCTCAGCCTTCCAAGTAGCTGGAACTACAGGCGTGCGCTACCACGCCCGGCTAATTTTTTGATTTATTGTAGAGATGAGGTCTCACCAAGTTGCCCGGGTGGGTCTTGAACCTGCGGGCTCAGGCAGCCCACTCACCTCAGCCTCCCAAGGCGCGGGATTACAGGTTGAGCCACCGAGCCCAGATCTGGGAAACAATTTCAAGGTCTCATCCCACTGAGGTAGGGAAAAGCAGCAAGAAAATGGAGCATCTTAGAGGGAGAAACAGCTATTTTATGTTATCTTGTTTTCAAATAACGGTAGAACAATATGTATTTGATTACGAAGTAAGGGGGAAAAAACGTAAGCTTTGATGAAATGGAAAAGTAGAGAACTTTTCCATTTAACATGGAGAAAAATGAAATTCAAAGCAACTACATTAAACCAGCACAAACAAGGGAAACAAAATAGTGATGGAAGGAAATTATAAACATACTGCAAGAAGGAAGGAATAAAATCAAGAACATCAGCTAACAGATTAAATTTCTCATTAAAAACAGAAGATGCCAGATTGGATTTTAAAAAATTAAAGCAAAAACCAAGCCCCAGGTGCATGATGTTTACAAGAAACTGATTAAAATGTTGGAAATAAATGAATAGGCAAACATGTACCAGGAAAAGGCAAATAGAAGAAAGGCAAGAGTGTCAAAACTCATTAGATAAGGGGGAATTTTAGTTAAAAAAAAAAAAAAAATCCAACACTGTGGAGAATAAATGAAGATATTCATAATGACAAAAGAAACCGTTATAAAGAAGTTACAACCACCAGAAATCTGAATGCATTAAACATAAAAGCCAAAAATATAAAGCATGTATTATTAGAAAAGGAATAAATAAAATTTTAGTGTAAAATTTTAAAAAGTCTATTTTTAAAAATGGATGTATTTTATAGGCAAAAATTAACCAAGATATCAGAGAAAATAGAATTACTAGAAATATGTAGGTCCTTACAGAAGGGACCATTTTTAGGGACTTAGATCATTTATAATAATTGATCATGTATTAGGTCTCAGAGATAAACCTTAATAAATTTGACAATGTGTTTTTAATAAAGACATTTTATTAGAGGGCAAAAAACCAGGTTTGAAGAAAAGACATGTCTTTGAATGGAAACTTTTAACATTATATAAAAAAAATCCCCCTCATGAACAATGGAATTTAATACAATATTTAATTAGAATTTCAACAAGTTTTTTGTTTGTTGTTTATTCTGGGTCAGGGTCTCACTCTATCACCCAGGCTAGAACACAGTGGCATGATCACGGCTTACTACCTTGACCTCCTGGGCTCAAGAAACCTTGCCGTAGTCTCTTAAATAGCTGACACTACAGGAGTGTACCACCATGTCCAGCTACTTTTAATTATTTATTTATTTTATTTTTTTTAGAGACAAAGTCTCGCTGTGTTGCTCAGGCTGGTCTTGAATACTTGGGCTCAAGCAATCCTCCCACCTCAGCCTCCCAAAGTACTGAAATTGCAGGTGTGAGCCACAGCCTGGCTTGTTTTGTTTTTAGTTAGAAATTCTCTCATGAAGTGTTGGTATCTACCCCCTACCCCCAGCCTAGACAGGAGTCAAAAGCTCAAGTCTGGTTCCTCTATCCCCTGAGCTACCACATATTCCCCAGTTTCACTTCTACAAGATGACAAAGCATACAGCCCATCAGGTCAGAGCCTGACCTTTCACTTCTACACACACCTCCTGGTGGGAACTAGACCTGCAAGGAAACCAGCAGGTAAGACACAGCTCAGTGTTGAAACTAGAAAGGTGGATTAGTGAGTGGGCCTGTTTTCACCTATCAATACCAAATGAAGAATATTTTCATTTCACAAATTCACCTCTGGAATGCTTTAAAAGCTTCTCAAGCACAACAGCATTGCATTATAGTTATTTTATCAACCTTCACATATGCCCCATTAAGAAAAAAGGGATAGCTATTCTCTTCTCCCAACTTCCAGGCAAAAGAGCACAAGTTTGGAAATGATGTGACTTGCTCAAGGTCACAAGCCAGCAAGCAGCTGTGCTAAGGCTCCAACCCAGGTCTTCTGACTCCACATCCCAGGCTTCCTCCCTGCTAATCTTTGTGATAAGACGGCGGCAGGATGAGTCAGTCACATGCTGCTGTAGGTGATGGAGGAATGATGGGGGTGCTGGGTCCTGGCACCAGACCCAGGCTCCTCTAGGGAATCTTTCTGGGAGAGTTGCTGGAACCTGGGCCAGGCTAGAGTTGGGCCCAGAAGGGGGTGGGGCTGCTCCCTGCTCAAATGCTTGGCTTCAGAGGTGGCTGCTGCTGTTGTCTAGTCAGACACTCAGAGGTCAGCCGAGAGCAACTCCCTTGCAGAGCTCCTGGCAGAAGGCAAGCTTGTGAGCCCATTGGCCCTAAGACCCATTGCAGTCTCAGAATCTGGCATGGTGCTTCCTCAGGGTGAGTTGGATGCCACCTGCTAGGGGGCCCTATGAGCTGCAGGAGGGCAGGTCAGTGCCCACCAGGGTGGCAAGGCATCTCTTCCTTGAGGACAGAGCCCACCTAATCACCCAGGAGAAAGTACAATTGGACTGGGTGGGGGCCAGGAGGAAGGATGTGGAGGGATCAGAGTCCACTTAAGTATTCCTGATGAGGGTATATGAACAAGTTGTTCTTTGTCTGCCAACTCAGTGACACTATGGATCCTCAGAGAAGGTAGGTACCAAAGCAACACTTCCGAGACACTGGAGAGGACTTGGACCTCTAACACAGGATGGAAGAGGTGAACAGCCTCACTGTGTGAACACACTGAAGAACTACTCTGTGCCAGACGTTGCACTTAGTGGTTTATATGCGCCATCTCATTTCGTCCTCACAACTCTTTGAGGAAGGTACTGTTCCAGTGGAGGAAATTGAGGTGAAGAGAGATTAACTCGTTTGCTCAAGGTCACACAGGTGGTTGGTGGCAGAACTGAGCTTCTGTGTGACTCAGCAAGGCGCTTCAGTGCCACCCATCCGAACTCCTGGGCTTACGCTGCTCTCCTTGCAGCTTAGTGCCCTGCTAAGGCTAGCTAGGGTAGCCCAGTACTCACTGCTTTCCCTACCCTTGTCTGAGAGGGTCCTGCCCACCAGCATCTAGGGGGACAGCACTGGGATTTGGAGTTAGAAGACCTGAGTTCACAGAGGCTGTCCCACTCTGTACTGCAGTTGTCCTGCCATTCAGAAACTAATAACCAAGGAGGAAAGAGTATAGTACCTGTGATTTACCTTGTACCTGCATATATATTCTCAGTGAGTCATGAACTCAAGTGATGAGCTCACTTGATGCCGAATTCCCTCTATCCTCCTTGGTGTGGCCCTACTTTGAGGTTGGGAGGATGATTTCTTACATCTCCTGAAATTTCTGCTCATTCCTCCTTCTAAGGTAACAAGTCTAATTTTTTGTTCATATGAGAGGGTCTCAGAAATTGGTACTTCTGTCTGGAAGCCTCTAGTTCTGTCTAAGGCCCCGAAAATGTCTTTACAGATACTCATAAATCTAACAGAGGTGCTTTACAATCACCTGTTTATCACAGAAAATGGCAGCCTGGCTGACTGGCTAGAGCCAGAACTCAAGATGAGAGGGAGAGAGGCAGACACCAAGTACTGAAGTGACATCTATAGGGAAAAGTTAAGGGGACCAACCTTCGGAACAGATTAAGTTCTGTCCTAGAATCTGCAGAACTATCAGCTGACAATGGTTTGAGTATTGGCAAGGGAAGGGTGAGGCTAGGGGATGTGAGGAGAGTATCCAGAGGCAAGCTCCTCTTTACAAAGGAGGCTGTTAGGAAAATCTAACGCACACTTGACCACCTGCAGTTCTGTCTTACACTCTTTCTTCCTAGGACCCATCTTAGCAGAATGGGAAAATATTTGCTGACTATTTTATAAAAGTTAATTAACTGCTATTAAAACATGCTCTTGAACTTAATTATGTTCTTTATTTTACCATTTACATATTGTAAGCCTTCAAGTGATGGTAACTCCTTGAGCTGACTCTTCATCTTGATTTCATTTGTGCAGTTTTAAGAACTTCTCTCTTCAAATATGCATGCAGTAGCACCATGAGTCATAAGTGTTAATGGGTAATTTTATTGGCAAAATAGATAAGAACAATGGGCTTGGTGGTTACAAGCCCTAAGTTCAAAGACCAGGTTTGCCAATTTCTATCTAGATGGTCCTGGTCAAATTGTTTAATTTCTCTGACTCTCAGTTTCCTCATTTATAAATAGCATAATTCTCACCCAGCCTGCTTTATAGAGATATTATTAGGATTAAGTGAGATGTCTATGATAGCATTTTGTGGTCTGTAGAACACATACAAGAATAGTGAAAAAAAAAATGTTAGGTCTCTCTTAGACTTGGAGATAGACTCACAAATTGAAGTGGCTTGGGACCAACGTACGTCCATCCTCTCACATATTTGCCAGCATCAAGTATCTAGAGAGCCACTCCTCCCCAACTCATGGTCAATGTCATCAAAGTGGGTTCTAAGTCAGCACATTTCTTTCCTCAAAGCCACAATAGTTGGTTCAGGGATGGGAAGGTAAGCCAGTCAGAGTCAGTGAGAAGCAATAACTTCCTGGGATATTGTAAATAAACTCACACTTTGCTTGGAGATTTGAAGCTGAGGCCATCTGAGGCTGTGCTGGCTATCTTGTGTCCTGGAGGAAAGAGCCTACCTGAAAGTAGAGTTAACACAGAGGACAGCAGAGACACCAGGTCCTGAGGACATCTTTGCAGCCCTCTGAGTCAGATTTAAGTGACAGGTATTGCTAAGCTTCCTTTTTCATTTGAGCCAATGTGGGCAGAATTTCTGTCATTTGCAACTAAAAGGGTCTGATATACAAACTGTGCTCTCCTTTCTACCTGAGAGCCACTCAATTAAACCTGGCATCAGCAGAGGGCCTCAGCTGAGGACACTCCATCTTCCCCACAAGTGGAACTGCTTAGGGGAATATTAATAGTGACCTTTCCTAGTCTAAGTGGCCAAGCCTCAAAGTTCTTCAAGAATTCCTTCCTTGAGATGGACTAGCCTTCTAGCTGTGTTTTTCAAGGACTAGTCTAAAGATCCCTGATGATCCAGAAAGGTTCCCAACAAAGTTTGTGGTTATGATTTCCTTCTGGCCTTCATTCCCTGCCATACTGCACACAACTCATTAGCACAGCCAACTTGTTTGATGGGCATACCTTGTCATGCTTCTGTGGTTCTTCTCAACCTTTTACCTACCCAGAATACCCTCCTTTCCTACTTCTCAATACCAATTCCTCCTGAAAGCTCAAGCCTGGGGCAGACACTGTTGGTGACCCAAGCCATCCACTGTGTTCTCTCTCTCCCTTGCTGGCCAAGTCTCAGCTGGGTCCTGGAGTCCACAATTCCTCCTGATTGACTTAAGCTTGTCATGTAACTCCACTGTCCTAACAAGTGGCTTAAAAAGAAACACGGAACCCAATTCTGTCCAATAAGATGTAAGAACAATTCTACTAAGGGGGTTTCTGAAACAAGGAGAGGCTATTAGACCTTGAGTGACCATAGTTTAGGTGTGTGAAACCATGATGGAGTTGCTGAATGTGCTGAAGCTGGCAAAATGAAAAGGCAGAAAGAGCTTCATTGGGCAGCATTGGGGCCACTTAATTTCCAGACTTCTTGATATATATGTTCACAATTGCCTGTATGGCTTAAGTCATTCTGAATTGGATTTTCTGCCCCATGACTGATACAAACCTCCATTAGAGCTCCTTTCCTCCTTGAGGCTTTTTCCGATCATGCCAGTGGTCCCTAGGGATATCCTCCTCCCCAACACTGCCCTCTGCAGTGCACACGTACAGGGTTTCTGTCAATGCCAGGAAAGTGAAGTGCTTTTCTTTTCTTTTTTTTTTTTGTTAAGATGGTACTTTATTAAATCATCTCCTTCCATCAAACGGTGTGTCTAGAAAGCACAAGGCCACATGGCACAGTGTGATACCTGACAAGAGTGGGAACCCTGCTCCATGTGCTGTGCTCGCTGTCACAGGACAGAAGACATGGGTCTCCCAACCTGCAGACCTGTTCCATAAGGTAGGAGGCCTGGAGCCAAGGTCCAAGCTCATGGAAGGTGACACAGCACTCAGGAACCTGAGGACATGATGCTCCTCCCGGACACATGCCTGTGGGAGCTCCTGAACACCCAGGGCAGCCCCACAGAGGTGTTCCACTTTGTGTGTGTCACACACATCAGAAATGCTACTCTGTACTGTCACAGGAACATAAGTTTGATGTTTTCATAAAAATACCATTTCTACAAAAGGTGTTTGACATGGCCTGGCATGGGGCTCTCAGCGGAGCTGCCCAGCCCCCTAAGGACACATGTAGCTAGCGTTCGCTCTCCACCAGCGCCAGAACCCGCTGTGAGAGCCACCTTGGAAGGGTGTTTTCAAAAACTCCATGGTGAAGTGAAGTGCTTTTCATTCTAGAGGTGGATTCTGAGGGACCATGATGAGATATGGAGGCCACATTTGTATTCAGCAGGGAAGGGTGTTGTGGCAGTCTGCCATGGACTCGGGAAGAGGCATATCCAACTTCAAGAATCCAAGCAAAACTCCTGATTGTGCCGCCCAAACCTGTTCCTCCCCTATTCTCCATATCTCAGAGACCATCGTCCCCATTTCATCAGTTACTCAGGCCAAAAGCCTTGGATTCACCCTTGACCCCTTTCTCTTACATCCACATTCAATATAACAGGGAATCTATGGCTTCACCTTCAAAACATATCCAGGATCTGACTGCTCTATCATGTCCCTAAATCACTACCACTCTGGTTAAGACCACCATAGCCTCTCTCCCAAGTAACTTTAATGGCCCCCTAATGATCTCCCAGCTCCTACTCCTTGTCTCTGGGCTGTTTTCCATAGAGAGATCAATATTTCCCATAGGCTCCCATCACACTCAGAAGAAAAGCCCAAGTCCTTACTGCAGCCTCAAATGTGGCCCAGTCTCAGCCTCCTACTCCCTCTCTTGACTTTGTATCTCCCCACCCCATCCTACCGCACTCTGGCCACAGAGGCTTCTGTTTCTTCAATACATCAAAAACACTCCCACTCTAGGGCCTTTGAACTTGCTGTTTCCTTTGCCTAGAACACTCTTCCCTCGCCCTCATACGTCTTCAGATCTCTGCTAACATGTTATCCTGGAGAAGATGTCCCTGAGCACTCATAAAACAGCAGCTCCTTCTAAGCTCCTTATTCTGCTTTATTTTTCTTTATAGCCTACTAGTCCTGACATACTATTTTTCTATCAGTTTGATGTTTGCCTCTCCATCCTGGAAACTGGGCCCTCGCTTACCCACTGCTGTCACCTGTGGACCAGAACAGCTCCAGACACAGAGCAGACACTTAGTAAACACTTGAGCAGCAACCAACACTTCTTGTATCTCTTGCTATTCTCAGTATGGAGCTTTGTATACAGTAGGTGCTTACAAAGTTTGTCTATTAAATTTGATGTTTATAACAGGATCTCATTAGCACTTTGATTTCATTTCTGGCAAAAATAAAAGTTTCTTTCATACTTATTATGGACAAGGACTAGAAGGTAGCACAGAAAAACAGAAATGACAGTTAAGGGTGGTGAAAGTTTTTGTATATTAATTTCTCTAAATGTTGCTATGGCAGTTAGTACAATTAAAAGGCATAAATACGTTTGACTGTTAAAAATTGTTTCAGAAAATTGTGCATGTTCTTCTTAGTGTTGTTTAAAGCAAAGCAGTTTGTGTTTCTTAAGAGGCACTAGCAGTTGAGACAAGGCAGACAAAATCTCCCTCAGAATCCCTGTCCCCAAAGAGATCTACAGAGAGACTTCACACCTTTGCAAATGACCTTCTGAGAGCTGCAGGCCTCAACCAATGTGTGTAAAAATGAACATTCAATATCACAATTGCTTTGCCTTTACATGCTATCTAGTTTGTAATTCCAACTATCATAATGTGGGGATTATTTATAAGATGTGATACAGGTTAAACAGTTTTCTGACTTAGAAAACATTGAGTCTAACCCTCTGTCTTGGGCAGACTGCTTGCAAATATTCATTCACTCAGTTGCTATTTTTCAAACATCAACCACATTGCTGCCCAAGCAGTTCCTCTCTCCTCAGGGAGATAACTAGATGCCTATTTTTATAGGACTTCAGAGAAGAAGATGTGAGGTGGGCTTTACAGGAGGACTGTTCAATCTATTCTAAGCCAATTATTTACTGAGCGTCTGTTGTATATAAGGTGCTCTTCTAGGTCCTACAAATTCAAAGACAAGAAGTTTATAATACAGGATAGAGATAAGATCTGAAAATAAACTAACCTAATGCAGCAAAATGTTAGGTAGGCCACAAAAGAAAAGAGAAAAAAACACCCATGTTTTAAAGGGGCTCAGAGGAGGAGGAAGCACAGCTGAGTGAAGAAATCAGGTGCAGCTTCAGGAAAACCATGACACTTTGTGGCCTAGAAGGTGAGGTGGGTGTGACAGGCAGAGATGTGGGACACGTGGGTGGGGTTATTCCAGGTAAAGGAAACTCTCTGCTCTGAGGCAGAGAGACAGCAGGGTGCAGGTTAGTGTGGTAGGTGGCTCTGTTCTGCCTCAATGGCCAGCGCCCAACTACATGCTTTGCTGATGGGCCATGATGAGTTGGGGAGTGGGGACAGCAACTAAGGGGAGCCAAGCTGGGCAAAGACTGCTCCAGCAGGCACAGGCACAGTGAATTGGATTGTGGAAGAAGATAAAAAATGGACAGTTAGAGAGGCTGTTACCCTGGGGGAGGGCCACATAGACAGGGAACTTAACTTGGCAAAGTGGGTACTTTATTTATTCTTTTTTAATGTTTTTATTTTAAAGATGCGGGATACAATTCAGGGTTAGGTATACAAATTGTTCATTATACAAGTACCCTTGTTGATGAGTATTTATTCTTAATATCTTATACTGATGTCACATATTCTCTTACATGTATAAAACATTATATAACAAAAAGGGCTACTTGATTAATTCATTTTGTCAACAAACATAAATAAAACATTTGCTCTAGTATAGCAGAGGTTTTAAAAACCTCTTTGAAGAGAATGCTGCCAAGGGAAAGGGGATGAGAGGCCTGCACCTGGGGAAAGGGTTGTAGGGAAGGAAAGGAGGGGCAGGCAGGAGGGAAATGACAGCAGCAGATCAGCAACAATTGATTGCTGGGGTGGGAAGGCACATGACAGAGAACATGGAAGCACAGTGAATAAGCTCCACAGCAGGGCACCAGGAGATGGCGAGACCCTGAGCTTTTCCTTAAGGAAAGTCCTGGGCAGAGGAAAAAGTCTCTGGGTCATAAACCCACCGGCTCCCTGTCCTTCTTAGCCAGCAGCTGGGAATTTGCTTGAGCTGCATCTAGCTGGGAGACACTGAACTTGACTGTCCAGCATTCAGAAGCACCTTCCAGGCCTGGGTAATGGCAGGGCCAATAGTGCCTGCAACAGGATCCATGTTTCTATAGACAGGGCCCTGATGTTTCAGATTGTTACCTGGGCATGTTATCAAGAACAGACATTCTAGTAAAATGGTTTTCTCACTGATGCCCTTTGTGATTATAGCTGGCAGATTGAAATAGGGATTGTTTATAATATGACTTTTGAAGAAAGGTTAACAACTGCTTCAGGAGGGCCTGAGTCCTGAACACCCTGAGCAGTAGGATGAGAGGGAGGATCTGGATGTTTGGGCCATCCCTGACATTACCTCGAAGACTGAACTGTGGGAGTCAGCCATGTTTTCCCATCAGAGAGGCAGACAGGTATAGCAGCAGGTAGGCTTTAGGGGAAAGAAGGCTGACTCCAGGGGTTGGGAGACATGACTTCTGTCCATGACTCACTGCAGAGATCTCACTGGGGAGGAAGATAACAGGGCAATCACTATGGGAATGGGCTCTGGACACATTAAGACCTGAGATTAAATCCTGGTGTCCCTTACCCCCAACACACTCCATCTTAATTATAAACCTCCCATTAGTCACCTCTAAAATGCCTGCATTTTTCTTTCTCAATTTAAAATAAGTTTATTATAAGTGTACCCTTGGACTTGGCATCGTGAGTGTCTCAATTGCTATGTTTTTTGTTCTCAATGGGCCATGTTTTGACAGAGAAAGTACACCATATCAGTTTCCAATCTTACTGATTCCTCAGGGGCCAGCTCAAATTCCACCTCCTCCAGAAAACTTCCCTTGGGTCTCCTGCACCCAATAACTGCTCTTTCTATTCAAGTCCAGCTCTCCATCTGGCCTAAGCATTCTCTGCCTTTGCATTAGGGTGATTGGTTTACCTTTGTAGGTACACCCATCAGCTCCTTCTAGGTCAAGAACACATCCACATCAGTTTCTTTCATACTCACCAAATACCTAGGGCAATGGCTGCTCTGTTTGCGAGTTAATGAATGAGTCAGTGAACAAGATTTTCTAAGTGCCCTAGAGCACACTGCCCTTTAACTGGCCAGGACCATGAACTCTTCGACCAAAGACCTGAGCCTTACCCCAGCCAAGCAAAATCAAATGTAGCATCAAGGCAGTGATTCTAAGACAAATCCATACAAACTGGATTTAGCAGTTGCACAGAGACAAAGCAGCACCCACCCAATTTCTGCAAACAGATAAATTACCCTGATCATCAGCTCAGCTGCAACAGCCTACCGGAGGCCACATCTTCCTGGACCAGCAGCGGTAGATCAGGCATCTTTAAACAAACCAAGAGTTCTCTTGTCTTTAAAAGAAACAAATATTGTCCAGGGCTTTTTCCTGGCTTCAGTTGTCCTAAGAATCTACTGTAGGCTGACCCTCAATGCATGATGTTACCCAGTGGAAAACACTCTAGTAAAACATTATTTGAAAATTAGTGGCTGGACTCGGTGGCTTAGTCTGTAATCCCAGCACTTTGGGAGGCTGGGGCAAGAGGATTGCCTATTTTACGGGTTTGAGACCAACCTGGGCAACCTGGTGAGACCTCATCTCTACAATAAAATAAAAAATAGCCGGGCACAGTAGTGCACATCTATAGTTCCAGCTACGTGGAAGGCTGAGGTGGAAGGACCACTAGAGACCAGAAGGTCAACGCTGGGGTGGCCGTGAGCGTGCATGCCATTTGCACTCCAGCCTGGGTGAAGGAGTAAGACTTCAACTCAAAAAAAAAAAAAAAAGAAAGAAAATTAGTACCAGAGAAAACTAGCACTGGAATAGACCCAAGGGGCTATCAGTGCAGCCCATGCCCAGATTATTCCCAATCTGGCTTATTTTCAGAGCTCTCCAGGCACGGCTAGAGATGGTGCTACTGAGTGGGACCTGGGTCCTGCCTTCTGCCTGTAAAAATAGAAGTGGTACTAGCTCTGAGCACTAAGGACCCTATCTGTCTTCCCATTATCCACTTTGGCTTGGGCCTGCCAATAGAAATGCCTGGGTGTTAAAGAAAGGCCTTCTTAACTAGGACACAAGTGACCAGAGGAAGCCAGGGAGTCCAGGGGATGGCAAATCCCATGAGGTCAAATGACCTTGAAGAATCTCAGTCTGACGAAGCACTGGAAGCCCCAGACCTGAGGCTGGCCTTCCCCACTAAGCAGCCCCAGAACACAGGCTGTGGAGGACTGTTCCCTCCCTACAGCACTTCTCAAGCAACTAGGGATCCAATTTCTTATCCTTGTTAAGCAGAGTCAGGTACGTGACCGCTAATCAGAGCTTCTCATCAGCCTGAGGTAGCCAGGGTTACTGCCCTGGTTGGATGTAATTCCAACCAAGAGCAAAGATGCTCTGTGGTTTCATTAACCTGTGAAGCCAGATCACAAATAGAATCCCTGCTAGATTTTTTTTAAATGTTAAGTGCTGTCCACAGACCAGCATTACTACTTTCAAGAACCCCAGTATGAGGTCCCCTTTCATCTAGCCTAAGACATGGTTTAAAAGAGGAGAAAACTGAGGCTCAGGAATGCTGTGCCTCAACTAAGGTCTCAGAGTGGATGAGTATAGACAGTCATCCAGTGCTTCCTAGATTTCTTTCCCTTTTGCATACATACGTTCAAGTAGATTATTAACTCTGCAAGGACAGGGATCATTTGCTCTACCTATACGTACTATAGCATGGTTAGTGGCCAAGAGTGGGGGTCTGGTATCAGACTGCAATTCTATCTCCATTATGTATATGTACTAGCTGCATGACCATGGAGAGAATGCTTAAACTCTGTGCCTCATTTTTTTTATGTGCTACAAGAGTATATTAATATGCCTCAGGCAACTCTACCTCAGTTTCATCAGCTGAAAAATAGGGTAATTATAAATGAGTTGATATAGGTAAAATGCTTAGAACTGTGCCTGCAATTCAATAAATGTTTTTCAGTTTTACTGAGATATAAAGCTTTATTGTGATATTTAAGGTATACAGTTCAATGGTTTTGGTATATTCACAACCATCACCACAGTCAATTCTGGAACACATATCTGCTCAAAAAGAAACCCAGGGACCTTTAGCTAGCGTTCCCCCCACTCCTGCATCCTCTTGTGCTCCCTCCTATCCCTAAGCAACAGGCAATATCAATATCCTTCGCTACTGATTTCCTTCATGGCTAATAATGTCAAGCATCTTTTCATGTGCTTATAGGTCATTTGTATGTTGTCTTTGGAAATACTTTGCCCATTTTTAAAATTGAGCTACTTGTCTTTTTATTATTGAGTTGTAAGTTCTTTATATATTCTGGATACAAATCCCTTATCAGATATATTTGTTTCAAATATTTTTTCCCATTTTGAGTTATCTTTGTACTTTATTGATGACATTCTTTAAAGCACAAAAATTGTTTTGATGAAGACCGATGTATCTACTTTTTCTTTTGCTGCTTGTAGTATCCTATCTAAGAATGCTCTGCCAAAGTCATAAGCTTTACCCTTATGTTTTATAGGTTTTGCTCTTGCATTTAAGTCTTTGATTCATTTTGAATTATTTTTTATATAATATGCGATAAGGGCCCAACTTCATTCTTTTACCTGTGGCTATCCAATTGTTCCAGTACCATTTGTTGAAAAGATTATTCTTTCCTCATCGAATAATCTTGGCACCCTTATCAAAAAAAAAAAAAAATCACTTGACCATAGACGTATTAAGTTTATTTCTAGACTTCCAATTCGATTCCATTGATCTATATATCTATCCTTGTGCCCTGTTTCTTGATTACCACTGTTTTGTAGTAAGTTTTGAAATTGGGAGGTGAATCCCACTTTGTTCTTCTTTTGGGGGATTGTTTTGCCTATTCTGGATACCCTGAAATTCCATATGAATTTTAGAATTAGCTTGTCAATTTCTATGAAGACGGCATCTGAGATTCTGATAGGGATTACATTCAATCTGTAGATGATTTGGGGGGGGAAGCATTTAATAAATACTAACTATTTTTTATCTTCCTCTTTCTCTTTTTATTACTACCACTACTGTTACCTTTCAGTATTATGAAAATAAAATAAGATGACCCATGTAAAGTGTCAGGATGTAGTGAGAGTGTGACGCACATTTGCTATTAGTGTTTTTGTTATTACTGTTGTGTCCTTGAGGTTGTCCTGGGCTGGCAGGATAGTGAGTTGAGTGACCAACACAACTTTGGCAGTGACTACACAGGTACGGTATGGGGCTTCCAAGGCCAGAACTTTTCATCTTCTCAGTTTGGCTTCCCATTGCAGCTCAGGCCAGTTTCTGCCACCAAATAGTACAACCTCGGCCTTTGCCTGGCTCTCACAGGCCTGTAACTGGGAGCTCCTCATGAGTGATATAAGCACACACTCTCCATCAAAACACCTTCTCAGATGCCTTGGCAAGAAGGGACATCAGACTGTAGGGTAAGGAAAGGAGCAGGTCTGGTTTAGCATTCCTCAAAGTTGAGTCACTGAAGGACTACCCTCATGATTTTTGCCCATATCCTATATCATTACACTTAATTTGCTTAGTGGCTTAATTTAATTCTACATACTGGAAATAAACATATCTTATTATTCAAAAAGGAAATTTTATATCACTGCCTTAAATGAAAAACCAGTATCACATGCCTTAAATAGGAGATAACCATGAAAGGAAATACAATGGAAACAAAACCATATAATAAAAGGATCTTTGTTTAAAAGATTGGTAAGCCTTAGTAAAGACACCCTAGTGCCAAACTGAGATTCTCTCCTCAACTTGATCAGAGGCCTGGAAGATAGCTAAAAGGGGCTCACTTCTCCCATTTAGAAACTGAGTGGTATAAACGTACAGTTAGCCTTGCATCACCAGTGCTGCACACAAGCCTGAGGAAGGGGCCTGAGAAGTGATGCTTCATCCCCCAGTTTTGCTGCTTATTCACACTGACCCTCTCTGGACAGTGGTGGGGCTCACAACACAGGCTCCCAGCATTGTTACCCTCCCAAAGTGCTTGGAACTCACTGAGAAAAAGTTCATCAGCCCAGTGTCAGAGCTTTGCGGGCTTGGTAGAAGAAACTTGTGTGCCCCTCCTGCTCAGGTTGCAGCAGCAGAACTGCTTGGTTCTTGAGTTCCTGCTCCACAAAGCAGTAAGCAGAGCCTGGGCCAACAAGTACATAGAGGTCCAAAGAGCATGGAGCCCCCTGGAGACAGCTGGATGGTGCTGATGCTATGTTCTGGAAGAACTCCTCCCTCTGAAGGTTCTCTGATCTTTTTTTTTTTTTGAGTTGGAGTCTCACTCCTTCACCCAGGCTGGAGTGTAGTGGCATGCACACTCACAGCCACCACAGCGTCAACCTCCTGAGCTCTAGCGATCCTTCTACTTCAGCCTTCCAAGTAGCCAGAACTACAGACGTGTGCTACCACGCCCAGCTATTTTTTATTTTATTGTAGAGACGAGGTCTCGCCAAGTTGCCCAGGCTGGTCTCAAACCCACGGGCCCAGGCAATCCACTTGCCTCAGCCTCCCAAAGTGCTGGGATTATAGGCTGAGCCACCGAGCCCGGCTGGCACTCTAATCTTGACTGTCATTCCCTTTGCTTCTACCTGCCTTCTCCCTCTGTACAAGGTTTGGCTTCCTGAGCTGAGGCAAATCAAACCAGAGCCCACAGAAAACTCATCTCACCCTACCCACTCTGAAGGATGACCCTGCATTAAAGAACACTCTGGTGGGCTTTACAGCTCCCAAGCTCATCACCCTCAGCGCCTGGTCATGAGTAGCCCTGAGCCTGGAGAGGGGAATCACAATCTAAGACCAACCAATTAAACCCAAATAAAGCACAAAGTGCCTCTTAGGATCCTGTGTAGGCATTTCATGGAGGAGTTGGTAAAGGTTGACAGAAATGGGAACAAAAAGATTCTAATATCAGATATCAGATAAAAGTTCAAGATAACAGAAGAAATGCCATCAAACTGACATGCTCAAATGTATACACATGAGACCCACCACCCAACAAAAGCATCAAACAGGGCCATGATAGATTGATGGCACCAAAAAAAAGTCATTTTAGGAGAAGTGGTTGAAAACTGGTAACACCCTGGAGCATGAAGCTCCTGGTTTCACATCTGCCTCCCCCACCAGACCCAGAGGCAAGCACCCACAGGGGAGCCCAATGACAGTTTATTAAACTAAATTAGAATATGGGGAGAGAGCAAAATGCCTTCCATGACCTGACAGACAAGCACAGACCAGGGAATGATGTCCACACGAGTCTGCCTCTCACCACTCTCAAGCCCTGCACACAGTGAGCTGAAACCAACAAAAGGACGTCCCTGGAAACTAATGAGGTCGTTTTCAGACATTCTAGAGGAAGAGTTCCTATCTCCACACTGGGGGCTGGCCATGCCCTCACTCTGAATCCAGGGTGTGTCATGTGATGTCTCCCGCTTTTTAAAATTTTTTTAACTGTCCACACCACCTACCCATTCACCTGCTATGAGCATCTTTGTAGAGATATGAATCCTTTTTGAATGGCTCAAAGACAGTTGCTGAGATCCACACTTCCATCCCAAGGCCCTCCACAGCCTCTCCCAGTGACCTATCCTAAGAGGCGCTATGTACTCTCTGTTTCTATCTTTAGTGTATAAATGGCAATACTATTTATCTATCTTGGGAAAGAGACCCATGGCTGAAGGCTCCAGTGGTAACAATGGCATCTACAAGAATCTAGCACCTGGATTACATGCAGTGGTTGCCACATTTGCCAATCTGCTCTAAATGCAGAAATTCTTAATATTTTTTCCTAGAATAATAAACACTCAACAATTATCTCTAGAATTTACCACTGAAACAATTCTTCATTAAAACCTGAAGAATGTGATATCTCAGCACTTACAGATGTAGGCTCCAAAAAGGAATAGATACTCTTATCAGGTGGTGCTTTGTCAGTCCCTGTGGGCTGAGCAGCTGAGGAGAGGGCCTGTCCCTAGAGCCCTGGAAGGTTTTTCCCAGCTGCAGGAAGTCTAAGCTGGGGAGGGGAATGCTGACCCAGTGGCTTTTTATTAAAGCATATATTACCAAAGGGAGTTCCATTAAAACATAATTCCCTTTATTCTGTTGAGACAACTCAGTGCTGTAAGCCGTACCTAGGCAATCTCCTATAGTTTCCTTGGTGCCAAAGCTGGTGGTGGCCAGAGCTGACCTCTACCTCAGCAATGAACTGGCTGATGGATTGGGCATACTCATAATCCCCAATCCATGCAAAGCAGGAAGGGTCGAAGGCAGTGTGTCTGCGATGGGCCAGTACAAAACTTTCACAAGTGCCCAAGACGTGAGCCCGTAATGCAATGGTAAGGCATATTTTCTATGGTCTCTACCTCTGATGGCAGGGAGAGGGAAACCAAGGAAAGATCTTCTAAGAGATCTTTCTGCAGAGTTGTCTGTAGGGCATAAAAGTGATATGCAATCATATTTGTTGATATGGGAAAGTGTTCAGAATGTATACTGAGTGTAAAGAGGAAAAATAAAATTATGCGTTCAGTTTGATCCTAATGTTTATATAAAAGTACATACACATGCATTAAAAGAAGTCTGGAAATTTATACACCAAAATGTTAATGATGGTTTCTCCTGAGTGCTGGGAATACAGGATGTATTTATTTTATTCAGTTTTAAAGTCTGTATGTCCTAAATTATCTATAATAAATATGCATAAATTATGTATCCAAAATATTATTTTAAAAATGTGTATGTGGGGGAAGGGCAAGCTATGACAATGAATATGAGTCTACTGCTGTCTGTCTTGTACTCTGCAGTGTGGAAACAGATCAGGAGTAGAAGCAGACTTGTGGGGAATAATTGCTCCCCTGAAGACTCCAAAAGAAGTGCCTTCTCAACAATTTTCTTTATTGCTACACTGGCATTGCTAATGTGAAAAAAGAATGTCAATATTGAGGGAAAGCAAGACTGTGACTGTTGCAATGTGGCCACATGCTTGTCCCTCACTCCCCAGTCTGATCTCAGTCCCAAAGTGTTAAAACCCACTGTGCCTCTGACTACATGCTCGGGCAAGACTGGACTGCAACCAAGTATATCTGTGTGTCTACAGCCTTCAGGGAGGATGCAGCTTTCTAGATTAAGAGTGAAGAGAAGGAGTTACCAACTTATATCTCAGCCTTGTTCCAGTCCCAGGCCCTCCTGGTGACAGATCCCAGGCTGTCACAGATCGGGGGAAGCATGACCCTCTTAACCTCACCTTTTGAAAAACCTCATCCTGTGGTCAGCTATCAGGAGCCGCCAGTAAGTTTGCCCCAAAAAGTGGTCCCACAAAAGAGTATATGTGTGTGTGGGTATCTGTGATGGGATCCGTGATGGAGACCCTCTGTCACGTGAGCCTCAGCCCAAGCACCTCCATTCACCCTCACTACCTTAGAATATAGTAAAACACATAAAATAATGCTGCTAGCCCAAAGTTTTAAGAAATATGGGGAAAGAAGTCTACATGTGGCCAGTTATAGGATTCCATAGATGAGCCCACAAGTGGTACCTCAGGTACCCAGATACAAACTTGTCTTTTTTATCCATTGCCAGCTGGTCTTGCAATACGCAGCTGCTAAACAAACAAAAAAGGATTCATGTTTTAATTTAGATGACCTTGGGCTTCATAATGTGTCCTTTTTTATTTATTTATTTATTTTGTTGTTGTTGTTGTTGTTGTTGTTTTTTCCTGGAACCACAGTGTTTGTTATTTCTTTGTAATTTCAGAAGTTATGAAATGATTCATGGTTTTGTTGGAGCTGAAGTCAACCAAAACCATTCATAATTGTGAACAATCTCTGTTATTGTTAGAGGGAAAACGCCAAGGCATCTGTGCTTCCCAAAAACACATGGGGGAAAGAATTCTAGCTTAGAAATGGACCGGCTGTGTTTTTCCCCCAGAGTTAAATTTAAACAGACTGATTTCCAGGGAGATAGCTCTGTTCTGGTTGGAGCAGTGGGGTGACCACCAGGATGCGTGGTTTATCCTCTCTCAGATGCAGGGCATCTATGTGACAGTGCTCTGCACACTAGTAGTTACACATTAAATGCCTGCCTTCCCTGCAAGAAGGTAGCATTCATGAAGGTAGGACCATACCTGTCTCATTCACCCCAATATGCAGCTCCATGTCTGGTACATAGTAGGTGCTTAGTAAGTATCTGTTGAATGGATGACTGTATAAACCCCACCAGCTAATGTCATTGCTCTTCAGTCCTTGGAGTTTTCATAGTCTTTGTACCATATTAACTTACATTGGTTGATAGCATGTACAATCATAAAAGAAACTGAGCTAAAACCAAAAAATGATAAAATAATGATACCAAATATTTTTGAGTGCTCATTATGTGCCAAGCAACATGCCAAGTACTTTATGTATGGCATTCCACTTAATCCTCACAGCAGTTTTATAAGTTTTATACGTTAGGTTCTATTATTACTCTCTTCTCATAGGCACTGAGGCACAGAGAAATTAAGTAAACTTATTCAAGATCACCCAGTAGTAAGTGGTGAAACTAGACACAGATACCCAAGTGAACAACCTCACACACTCCCGCAACACTACTACCATTGGTTAAAGCACCTCTGACTGTCATTTTCAGAATGTATTCAGAATCTGAAAATATGTAATGGTGATAGAACTTAATTCTCTATTGGTGAGTCTGGCTTTGTGAAACAGTCAAAAATAATTCAAAGCCATAGATATTTGATTGTTACAGAGAATCACTGAGTTTGGGAACAAAGCTGCTGGTGTGATTATAATGCCAAGAGACCAGTTTGCTCAGATGAGTCACAGACCAGCTTGGAAAGGTCACTCTAGAAGATAAGTAATATGGTATAGTGTAATTGAGCACTGAACTGAGAGTCAGGAGGTTTGTTTTCAGGGTGACCACAAACTGGTACTTCATCTCTCTGATCTTGGTCAATATAAATTGACTGTGATACCTGGAAATTTCTAAGGTCCCTAAGAAGGGCATCTCCACTTTCCCTACCTCCCTTCCAATCTGCCTCTAATGGTTAATTCTATGAATTCAAATGGATGATCTGTATGTGTGTGTGTGTGTGTGTGTGTGCACACGCACATGCGTGCGCACACATGTGCACATGCATGTGAATATGTGTGTGTTTTTTGAAGGGTCTAAGGTTTGATTCTGCACTTTAAACTACTGTCCCAGTTGCCCACACCACCCGTTTCTTCTCCCCATAGTAGACTGCTATGCATTTGTCATCAAAGGTCAACCAGTTCACCAGCTTCAGGAAAGATCTGGGAAGCAGTGACGAGAGAACACTGTTTCCTCTTTACCTAAGAAGTAAAATCTAGAACGACTGCCTGAACTCAGGAGTAATACCTGGACTGACAAAGAGCTTACCTTGAGACTGATGCCTAGCTGTCCTATGTCAAAATGTGTTGTGATTCAGAGTCACCATCTTAGTGAAAACAGGGGACCCATGATCTCCCTTTGTGACCATTTCAAATGATATAGATTCAAATCACATACATAAAATGCCCACTTACAAACTTCCTCCATTCCATTTCCATTCCTATTCCACACAGAGCTGTAAGATCCACATAGGACTAATGAATAAGATCAATATCATATGTCCTGCCACAGCACATTCATCTTAACTTAAAAGGTATGTGGCTAGCTACAAGGCTGGGTCACTCTCTTGGCTCCAGGATACAGTAAGTGAAAGAGGCAGAGGCTGCAGCCTACACAGCAGGGCAGTCATGAAAAGATCATCCAGGGAGGCCTGGGAGGGTAGGGCACACTTCACACTTCCACCAAAGTCCCATGGAAAATGGAAGGTATCCTCTCAGCAGGCATTCTACTATGAGCACTGCCTTTAAGGACAACTATCAGATTAGTGTATATTCTGGAAGATGCTAAGGACAGCTGAACAGGCAGGTGCCAGGAGCCAAAGGGAAGTGGTGGGCGGGCAGAGGCTGCCACAACACAGGCCACTAGCCTGCACTGCCTAGAGTCCCGCTGGCCTTCAGTTCTGCTAGCTCTACCTATGTCTTGTGGTCTCTGTGGGCACCAGCTTCCTCATCTGTAAATGGAGTATATGTTCTCTCTAAGCTCTTGTCTTCTCTAAGAGTATAAATCTATATTAAGTTTGTTGGATGATCTAAGTGGACCAAGCCATCTGCAATCAGAAGGAAGTCCTGGAATCTCTGAGGGAGCCAAATGCTAGAAGACATAACTTGTCTCAATTATCAGCCCTCAAGGCAGCATGAACTTTATAGCCCATGCCCCTTCCAACTGGCATCCTGAGAGTTGCGAGATCCGCCTAAGAAACTCCGCCTGGTCAGAGAACGGGATGTCTTTTGCAGAACTCAAGTGCCCCAGAACTGTATTTAAACTCTCCAAGGAGCTATGGGGTGAGATAGACACAGACAGCATTTTCACAGGAAGCCAGTGGCTGAACATTAACTAGCCAGGTGCAGTACAGCTATCAATGGCCATGCACTGTCCACTCCCAAGTGAAACAGGTTCCCTGGCCCAGACAGATGACCCGGGAGGACAGAGGCAGATGTTTCATCAGTTCCTGGGGCTAGAATATATTATCTTTGAGGATCTTTGGGTTGGAAAGGGCACACTGCATGCCCAGTACCACACTGGAACAAGGAGTAGAGGGAGGATGGGGAAGCTGGTCCTATTTTGACCTGTCTTCCCTCAAGAACTCCTATACTCTTACAGAAGAAATCCCTGGATTTGAGAAGCAAACCATACAGGGACTGGGAAAAATGAAAGCTGCAGAATTGAGAAGCTGGGTCAGCTTTGAAATAGTTCACAGGCTCATCTAAGCTTATAGTGAGATCTCCCCAAACTGGCTATTAGACTTCATAAGTGAACCTGAGGAACTGCAGGCCTGGCGGAATCACAGCTAACCCCTTTCCAGCTGCACTTCCTGAAAGACAGTATTCAGCTGCAGGCCCGGAGCATGTTTGTTAGCCCCCTATCCAGACATTAATCTAAGATGCCCCACCCCACCAACCATAAGTATTCCCAGTCTAAGGACATTCTGGACCAGAGGGTCAAGGCCATGAGCTGGCAGATTACATAAGTGTTTGCTCAGACCTTTTCTACTCCTTTAGACTGGCTGCAACTGGGTTTTCCAGCCAGAGAGCGTGAGACTGTCCTTGGGGTGTCACCTCCCACCCCCAGCCAGAGCAGGAGGGCTGGACACTTAGGGCCACTCACAATCCTTAAAATATCTAACTCAGGGTAAACTCTGGCTCCTTTAGGAATACAGACAATGTGGGTATGGGTGTTTGGGTGAACACACTGCTGCTGAATGGAGCAGAAACAACCTCCCAGTTTAGGAGGTTAATATCCCCAGGCAGATATCCCCAAGCAGATATTAGGTTACTGAAGGCAAAGGGAGGCCAGGGGCAAATCAATATCATGCTTCCCAGCAGAGCCAGGTCAGCACAGGATCTGGGCTGCTTATTTTGGTTCAATGCCTCAGTTATGTTTCCTCAAGAGAGGGTAAAATCAACAGCAGCAGGCCAAGGGCTTGCATGCCATTCCATGGCGCCAGCCCACAGAAAGGGGATATGGAGCCTTTGGGGAACAAGAGCTTAAGGTGGGAATGCGGCTCTCACTCCTCCCACCCCTTAGACAACTAGGGCTATTTCCCTTTCAAAAGGAGTTCCATGAACAGCATCTTCCCTGTGAGACTCCAAGGGTAAGTGGTTCTCACGCCCGCAACTCTCCGGCTCAGCAGACACAGACCTGTGTGTAGGAACCAGGAATAGAAATCCTCAAGGTTTGAAACCTCGATGTCTAAAACATTCAGATGACACCATCACCTTCCAGGAAACCACCTCACACTATGCTTCTGAATTCCACACCATAACTTGCATCCTCCTGGGGCTGGTTTCTCATTCATATACACAGAGGAAGCAAAAAACCTTGCCCTGAAACAAGTAGTTCACTTTTAACCTGGTACTTGTTCTGCCGGAATCTGACTCTCAGAAACATGTATTACTCTCCATACAGAGAAAACCCTCCATTCATTTTCTCATTCACTTGCTTATTCAACCAATCTTTACTAAGGCTCTGCTTTGTGCCAGTTCCTACTCTACTGTCCTTCTAGTCACAGTAGTGACCAAGACAAATTTGCTGCCTATGTAGAGCTCTCCTATGATGATAATAGTAGCAGGTAAGTGCTCATACATTTTGGCTTTGCACTGGGCACCAGTCTCAAAGTTAAACACGGATCTCATGTAATCCTCAAAACAACCTTAGGCAGGTACTATGAGCACTCCATTTTACAGGTAAGGAAATAGAAGGCTAGATTAAGTCATGTTTCCTAGTGATAGCAGGATTCAAATCCACTTAGTAAGTACAATGATTCTCTGCTTCCCAAGCTACAAGATGCATTTTCCTAATGGTGAATTCTTTCTGGATCATCTTTGAAAACCATTTGTGTAGGGGATGTGTTTTGCTGTACTTACAAAATGGAAAGAGCCTGTGGGCTCTAAGGACAATAAAAACAGAATCACAAGGATATAAAGCAAGGGAGCAGTTTCCGTGAAGCGTTCTTTTGTCCTTTTCTGGTTAAAGAAGTAAAAAGTTGGTTGGAGGGCACTTCATCTTTACCCGTTTTGAAGAGCTCTGTTGTATGTCATATTTTTTTCAATATATTTTACTATTAAAAATAAAGAAAAAACAGGACTGTATAAAATGAAAACTAAAAGTTGGATATTTGCTTGTGTGAGTGATCTGACTGGCCTGTGAGCGGAGAAAGACTAGCTCCGTGAGAAGCTGACAGTTTTTCATGCAAAAAGAGTTCTGGGGTCAAACAAGTGTGGGAAATTGAATTATACAAAAAGAGCTGTTGGATTTTTCCTAATTACAGAACTTCTCAGAGCCTTTAATATACTAAAGTCTACTATGTCTCTCCAAGAGTTTTAATGCAGACAGCAGTATTTTCTATACTTACTTAACCTTACAACTCTTTCGAGGGGAGGTATAGAACACTAGTTAAAATTCACAGCACTAAAATTCCAAGGATTATGAACCTGGGAAATACTTGACTCATTAGAGACATTATCTCCAGCCAGAAACACCGTTTGTCTTAATGGGCACATTTCTGAAAAAACACTAACTTCTCAGAGCTACAAAGCTCAAGAGGGTCAATCATGTTCATGTTAGAGTTAGCATTAGGAGGCCCTTGCTAAGCTTTTGGGGAGTGTTTTTTTCCCCCCCTCTCGGGAAGGCTACAGTCATGGGGTGGGGGAGGGAACATCAAAAAATCAGCAAAAGTAAAGAAAAACATTTTTTAGAAAGTAGGCATGTATTAATGCCTTGTTGTGTGTCCTTAGGTAGGTCCTTTACCCTCTCTGGGCATCAGCCCCCACTCATCCATTTGTAATGGATTGAAATGGACCAGATGGTCTGGGGACCCTCCAGCTCTCACATTCTTTTTCTCTCTCTCATCTGCCAACCAGATGGGGAAAGTCCTGGCAGGCAGCCATGAGGACGATATTGCAACTGAGGTATACCTTCTCCTGGGACCAGACTCCATCTTGACAAGGGCCCTGTCCTGCCAGGTGGAGAGGATACTGAGCTGCCAAGGAGGAAAGGATCTCTTGGGAAATATAGTTTGGACCACCAAGGCATCAAAAACTCTTAACTTCAGGTTCCAGTGACTAATACAAAGCCTGGTGACTTTTGAAAGATTCACAGATGAGTCCCTTGAAGTAGCTCTTTTCAAACATTCAGATTTATTTAAGCAGTTTAGAAAGGGATATCCACTCTTTTCCTTGACCCAGTCCTTCCCAATTGTTCCCCAAGTCCTTCTCTCTCTAATCCCTGCTCACAGAGCACATGCCAGGTACGCATCTAGGTGCTGGAGATACAGCAGTGAACAAAGCAGATCTGGACTTGGTTCTCAGGGAACGCATATTCTAGAAAGGAAAAACAGAACTTGAACAAGTAAATACATGAGACGTGGTGATAAATGGAGAATTAAGCAGAGCATGGAGACAGCAAGGGTGCCATGGAAGGCCTTTTGGAAGAGGTGACATTTGGGCAGAGAAGAATAGAGTCTTTTTCCTGGGTAAAAGTGAGTCTGTTCTGTGCCTAGCTCCCCAATGGCTCTTGAAGACCTCACCCTAGATTTCAGAGAGCTGGGAGGTGAGTTGTCTGGCATGGGCCAGACCTGGCCTTGGAGAATGCTGGACTGAGTCTGAATATGGGCCAACCATGTCTTTCACATAAAGAGTAAGCCAAATTGTCCAGGCAATGGTGCCATCCTCTTTTTGGACTTGTGCATTCTCATTCTCCTCACCTTTTCCTATGTTTTTGGTCCTTTCTATGATGCACCCATGGGGTGGGGGTTAACTAGATGAGAAATACTGAATAAAGCTTCAATATGCTAAAATTCAGTAAGTGAAGAAGACTTCTCTTTGGGATAGGGTGCCATAGAAGGCCTCTTTGGAAGAGGTGACAGGGACAGACAGCTAGGGCACCAACTACACAGCCCTAGTCTGTGAGGTTGCAGAATGGCAGATCACATTGGGGTGGGACCACCCTTTCACCCTTTCTATCTCTGGGCCTCAGTTTCCTGTCTGGAAATGTGAGGGCTGGATCATCTCTTCGAGTCCGTCCAGTTTTAAACCACTGTAGAACTCTGGATATGCATGGACTCAGTTTCCAGGAAGGGACAAACAAAGACACAAAGAGCAAAGAGATCTCATCTAAGAGTCAGTGGAAATCCTGGAGCCTTTCTCTCTCATTAGAGAAGATATTCAGAAACTCAGACACTAAAGCATAAACCCGTAAAGAGGCCCTTGGCTATGTGACATCAAAGTCTTGTGTCGTCCATTGCATCTCAGTGGTCCATTTCACATACCACACCAGACCTCTGGTTTGTATAAAACTAAACCATAATGGTTATTCCAAAACCTTCAGGGATATTTCACACTCTCTTCACCTATCCCCACCCACTCTGTGATTGTGGGTGAAGTCCAGAGTTATAAATTCTGCTGCAGAGGTAAACCCTTATCAGGGGACTGGGCAAGGTACTGTTTGCTGAAGGCCACATTCGCCCAGGCACAGCCATCATCCAGGTCTGAAACAACAGATGGGGCTTGGAAGTGAATGTCCTGCTTCCTCTGGACAAGCTGTAAGAGCACAGAGGATGAGCAGCACGAGGTCCCATTGTGGGGCAGGGAAGAGACCAGGTCCCACAACAGCCTCCACCATGGCCTTTGCACACTGGACTGGATGGCTTTTGGGTGCACAAAACTCACACCAGAAGTATACCACTCCAGTGGTGAACACAGAGTAGTAGCTTTAATTGACTTTTTAAAAAGTTATATAAATGACTAAATAATCAAAAGCATAATTTTATAGTGAAATAAGCAGGAGAATTTTGTTTCACTATATAAAGAATGCAAAAATTCACATGGATTCTAAAAATAAAAAGTCAGATATTTATTTATTTATTTATTTTATATTCAGAATTAAAAGTCAGATATTTAAAAAGAAACACTGGGCTTGAGGTGGCCTCTTCCAGGCGATGCCTTTTGATCTCCCAGGATACATACCATCCTCTTCCACGAGGGCTGGTGATAAAGCTTGTGATGTTCTAGGAGTGTAATGAACTGGAATTTCTTTCATTCCACAGACACTCACTGGGTTCCTGCCATCTGTCAGCCAAGGTTTGTGGCATGGTTTCTTGCACTTTGGCATTAGATACATTTGAGCTTCTGGGCCTTAAGTATTATTATTATTATTATTATTATTATTATTATTATTATTTGAGTTGGAGTCTCACTCTGTCACCCAGGCTGGAGGCAGGGGCACGCCCCCAGCCACCGCAGCCTCGACCTGTGAGCTCAGGCGATCCTTCCTCCTCAGCCTTCAGGTAGCTAGAACTACAGGCATGCACCACCATGCCTGGCTAAGTTTTTATAGAGATGAGGTCTTGCCAAGTTGCCCAGGCTGGTCTTGGATCCAGGGGCTTAGGTAATCCTGTCACCTCAGCCTCCCAAAGTGCTGGGATTATGGGCATGAGCCACCACGCCTGACCTATATTTTTTTATAATCATAAAATGGAGACAATGAAACTTAACCTCACTGGGTTATTGTGAAGATTAAATTCTACTTATCTATCCATCCATCTTAGAACAGTGTCTAGGTAGTCAGCAGGGATCCAATTCTTTGGTTTTTTTTTTTTGAGTTGGAGTCTCACTCTGTCACCCAGACTGGAGTGCAGTGGCCACTCCCGGCCACCACAGGCTCGACCTGCTGGCGATCCTTCCGCCTCAGCCTTACAAGTAGCCGAAACTACAGGCACGCGCTACCATGCCCGGTTAATTTTTTTATTTTATTGTAGAGATGAGGTCTCGCCAAGTTGCCCAGACGGGTCTCGAACCCGTGGGCTCAGGCAATCCACTCACCTCAGCCTCTCAAGGCACGGGATTACAGGCTGAGCCACCAAGCCCGGCGGGATCTGATTCTTTATAGCTTCTGGCACAAGTCATGGATAAAGACAACAATGATGTCTTCCAATAAAGCAAATGTTCCTCAAAGTGATTTTATCTCCACCCCCTAAAACCCCCTTTCAAGACTTAAGGTAATTTTTTTTTTCTTTTCTCTTTTATAGAAATAAGATATTGCTCTGTTGTCCAGGACAGTCTTGAACTCTTAGCCTCAAGCCACTCTCCTGCTTCAATCTCCCAAAGTACTAGGATTAGAGGCATGAGACACTGCTCCCAGCCTTAAGGTCATTTTTCATTTCTCCTCCATTACAAAAATTTAACAAGTAGTATTAGGTTATATAAAGAGAAATTAAAATTTTTTTTTATTTTAAAGATGTGGGATATAATGCAAGATTAGATAGATAAGTAGTAATCATATAGGTAAGAGAAACTTAAACCATTGAATCAACAAATATTTGTTGCATTCCTACTGTCTCCCAGAGGACAGCAGACAATCCTTGCTCTCAGAGAGCATACACAGGGAAGATAGCTAGCAAACAAAACACACACATGTAAACATGTCAGGTAGCACTAAGTACTTTAACGAAATATAAAGCAGGGTAAGTGAAGGAGTGATAAGGGAGGGAGGGTGCTAATTTACGTAGGGTGATCTGAAAAGATCTAACATAGTGAAATTTACACAGACCTGACAGAAGTGAGTTAGTGAGGCAAGGGATTGTGCCCACAGCAGGATGCAAGTTAGTTAGGTATACTGGGACTCAGAACCAAATGCTCTGACCACTGAGTACTCTTCCCACCGCTCTGGTCTCAGAGGCAGCAGGCTAAAGATGGGGGATCAAGGGAGGAACAGGAGGGATCTACCACCACTATCCACAGGGGGACAGAAGAAAACATGACATTACTACTTACAATAAATTTTAGTGAACTTTTATATTTTTCTATTTGTCTTTATATATTCTACTAAACATAATCTAAATATACATACACATACATATATACAGATATATGTAGAGGTAAAGCTCAAATATCTTTTAATAAAGAGGTATATAAATTGAAATGTCTGGAAAGCCCTGCTACACTATGGGTATGTTTCAGCCTATCGTGGTCCATTGGTGGTGGTCCTGACTAAGCCTGGGGAAAGCTTCCTCTCTGGTTGCACTTGGAATACATGAGCTATGCAGATGGAGATAGGCCTCCCTTCCTGGCTCTGGAAGTGTCATGAGCCCTGGAGCAACACTCACGGCTGCCTGATCATGCTAACTGTAGGGTGAGACCTTCCTGTCAGTCCCGTAAGGCCCAGGCAAGAAATGGAGGCTGCTTGGTTCAAGGGAGTCAGACAGACACAGCCATTTACACAGGCTATGTGCTACTCCCAGACTCTCCAACAGCAGCATTTCACTCAGCTCCAGCCATGCCTGGTGATGCTGAAGTACACCATTAAATTGATTATATCACCGGAAAGAAGGCTGCAGACAGAGAAAAACAATGCCTCCAAGCCTCATTATGTCAGCAAAATAATAACAATAATACAGTCAGGAAAAGAGGTGGGATGGTTTCCATCTGTATTGAGTCAGAAAGACCATACTTCTTACCGCTGAAGTATGGTGATGCCTTTGGTAGCTGGCACTGGTCAGGAAGGAAGCTGCAGAGAGTGCAAATTCAACGCACCCCAGGACCCAGCGGCTGGCTCAGGCCTGGGGATAGGGTGGGAGCCATGTACGTACACCCTGAGGCCAAGGACAAGCCAAGAACCAGCTTGCAGAGATCACTATACCTAGGTTCCTCTAGAGCAGGGGATGCTGCAATGCCTCTCAGGCCAAGTAAGTGTCGCTTGTGTCAAGTGGGCAGGTGGTGAGACAGCAGGGAGTGGAGGAGCCCGAGAGTGGTGGCGGGAGACCACAGACTTGTCTAAAGCAATTGCATTTCCTTCTTTCTTTCTTTCCTTCTTTAAAAAACAAAACAAAACTGTACAGCCCAATCAAACAAAATGAAACAAGCAAAAACCTCCCTTCAACATCTCCCCCGTACCACCCCAACTTTAAGAAAAACAAACACATACAACACAACTCAGGGTAGGAAATGGAGTCTCTGGGCAACCATTCCATGATTCCTGCGATTTCTGCTCTGGTCTGAAGGTTGTTCCAAAACTTCCAGAAAACTCCCAAGTGTAGCACCGAGCTGAGGATGGGATGGTTTCTGGGGGACAGTGTGGGCAACAGTTAGGCTCTCACAGCAGGGCCAAACCCAAACAAGACCAAACTCAGCTCTGTCATCTACTGACTATACAACCTTGGTTAAACTTCTTAACCTCTTTTAGCTTTAGTTTATTGTTCTGTGAATGGAGATGAAACCACCAAACTCACAGTTACTGAAATAATTAACATTTAAATGAGAAAAAATATTCAAGTGCCCAGAACTTACTAAATAAGTTCATGTACATCTAAAAAATGAAATCTAATGAGCATCTAAGAATTAACATGGCCAGAACAGAACCATTCTTCCCCACCACTGCCCCAGGCTCTTTCTCTCAACCTGTAGTCTTTCTCAGTGGATGGCATCACTATCCACCCAGGTGCTCAGACCAAAGCCTTGGAGTGCTCTGCAGTTCTTGCTTCCTCCTCCTCTGGGGCCTAACTCAATGGTGTGCTGGAGCCAGCTGTACAGGCTTGTGAGAGCCAACCACGTGCATCATTCACTGATCATATTGGTAGCTTGAAACCAGTCATGAAATCATACCACAGAAACTGACAAACTCTACAAAACCAGAGCTTCCCTTGCACCCTTGGCTGGTTTAGCAGCATACCACTGTCCTAATTAGAAGTAAGCTCTGTTGACTCTAACTCCAAAATGTTGCCTGATTCCAATCATTTCTCACCATCCACTGCCACAACCCTAGTCTCAGTTACCATCACCTCTCACTCACCTGAAAGACTCCTTGGTCTCCCGGCCCCCTCTCTGGGCTTTCCACAGCCCATCTTCCACACAGCAGCCAGAGGGACTTTCAAAGTGTAAGTCAGGTCACCTCTCTCTGCTAATTAATGCCCTCCAGTGGTTTCTCAACACACTAAAAAAAATCCTGACGGCCCCTCCTAGAGCTCCAACAACCCTGGAAGTCTTCCTGTCTCTAGGTCATTGCAAGCTAAACATTGTCTCTGTCTTTGTTCTCCTGTTCCTTCTGTTTGGAAAGTTCTCTCCCCAAATCTCTGCACGTCTGCCCCAGTCTCATTATCTGAGTCTCAGCTCAGATTTCATTCCTTTAGGAAGCTCTTCGTGACTCCTTTAGCTTAAAGCAGCTGCCCAGCCAGCCTCCACTGTATTTATTTTATTTTGTTCATGGCATTCAGCACCTGCCATGATCCCTTTTAGTTAACTATGTGTCTTCATGAAACTAGAATGACAGCTCCCTGAGGGAGGTATATCTCCAGAGACTAGAACAGTACACACAGCAGACACTCAATAAACACTTATCTTCTTATTGATGAATGACACTATCATTATTATACTACCATTGTACTCATTCCCTATCTGCTAGAATGAACTCCATGCTTCCATCAGAAGGCAGAGAAGATGGCTCCAGCCCCAACAGATCTCGATAGAACATACACTCCCAGATGTTGACCTGGCAACCAAAGGAAGCTCAGATTCAAATAGCCAGGGCCCAAATAATTCCTGCCAGTGCCTTCTGGGTAACTAGAGCCTCACCTGTAAAACTGGGCAAATCACACCTGCCTCAAGGTATTCATGTAAGTCAAAGTAATGCACAAAAGTGCCAAGCTCTGGGGTTGGTTTTATAGTAGGAACACACATTCATTTCCCTTTCCAGGTACCACCCATATATTCCATTGCTCCAGAGAGATACCTAGTAGCCCTGACATCATGACACTTGACATTTATAGCCTAGAAAAGCCAGTTCAGAATTTGTTCAACCCTCCTCAAACAAACACCACAGCAAAGCATTATTCCAGTGAGAACATATAAATGCCACATCCTGCTCAACAGAGATACAGGCTTTCCCTATGGCTGCCTCGTGTCAGGGGCGGCCTGGCACAGCCTCAGGGCACAGAGACATTGGTCACTACTCTGTCCTGCCATAACTGCCTCCCATGGAGATGGAGGGCACTACCAGCTGCCCAGAAAGATCTTACTGGCTGCCAAGCTGTGTTCAGACTCAGCAGAGCTGGGAGCCCTTGGGATAATAGCATGTCTCTGTCCCTGAGGCTGATGTGAAATCATCTACTAAACGGGACCTGAAACCCAGAGTTGTTTGAGACCCTGAAGGTGTTCAGATGGGTTACTGATGGAGAAACAGAGTCCTAAGGAGCCAAATGACCCTAAATACCAAAAGACTATAAGGATAAACAGGCAGACTAAAACCCAAGTCCCCTAACTATGCCATGCAATTTTACATCACAGCAGGTGATTAATGCAGACCTGGGTGGGCTGCAGGCATCTGGCTGCTGTCCTACTGGGGAGCTGCCTCAGGAGATCCAGAGAAGCCTGAAGACAAGCTATAGACAGTCCTTGCCACAGGCTGCCTCTAGGAAGGAAGGGTGGGGTCTCTCACGCTCCCATTTTAGTTCACTCTCTGAGACTGCACCAGGGGCCAGAGTCAAAGTCAACACCTCTATCCCACTGGCCTCTGACTTGGCTTAGGAGTCTAGAAACCTCCACAGAAATGAATACAGTCTGGTGCAGAGGGATACATACTGGCCAGATAGCCACTAGCTACATTCTGGGGCTCTGCATTATCTGTCACTTCAGGCAGGCCTTGTCCCCCACTGACCTTCAGATTCCCAGGGTAAAATGAGGGGTTTGAACTTGACTTCTTCTATGAATCCCCCCATCTCTGACATTCTTTGAGTCTAATGGCATTCACAGAAGTCATTTACTTTTTCTGGTTCAACCGTCATTCATGCAATACCCATTTACTGAACATCTTTTCTGGGTCAGCACTGTGGGGGATGAAAGAGACAAATACAATGCAGTCCCTTCTCTCAAGGAGTTTGATTCACTCAGGGGTCTGCCTGAAGTGACAGATAATGCAGAGCCCCAGAATGTAGCTAGTGCTATCTGGCCAGTATGTATCCCTCTGCATCAGACTATATTCACTTCTGTGGAGGTGACTAGGACCCCTGAGCCAAGTCAGAGGCCAGTGGGATAGAGGTGTTGACTCTGACCCTGGCTCCTGGTGCAGTCTCAGAGAGTGAACTAACATGGGAGAGTGAGAGAGTGGCAAGTTACCCAAGGAACCAAATAGCAGTATCCTCAACTGTAAACCAGGTTTGATACCAACTTGTACAACTAACACCAACTAAGTATTTACAACGTGCCAGGTGCTATGCTGAGGGACTTTATGTTCATTCCTCACAACTCAAAGGTGGGTACCATCATCTTCCCCATTTAACAATTCCAGAAGTCAAGGAAATTTCCCTAGGTCACTGTGATGAGCAGAATAATAGCCACCCAAAGACGTGGGCACCCTAATCCCTGGAACTTTACATAGTGAAAGGGACTTTGCAGATGCCATTAAGGTTATGAGATGCAGAGATTATCCTGGATTATCCGGGTAGGCCCCATCTAATCGCATGAGTCCTTAAAAGCAGAGAACCTTTCCTGGCTGGATCAGAGAAAGAGAGATACAACAAGAGAAGAAGGAACAGAGAGATGTGACTGAGAAGGACTCAACTTGCCATTGCTGGTTTTGAAGACGGAGGAAAGAGGCTCAAGCCAAGAAATGTACCAGCTAACCTCCTGAAACTGGAAACAGCACTCAGTTTGTTGCTAGGATGAAAAGGAGGGCCCCTACAACTGTAAGGAACTGCATTCTGCCAACAACCTCAAAGAGCAGAAACAGATTCTCTCCTAGAAACCCCAGAAAGGAAAGCAGCCTGCTGACACCTTGATTGTTGTTCAGTGAACCTATATGGAGCCTCTAACAAACAGAATTATAAAATAATAAATTTGTGTTGCTTTAAACCACAAAATTTGTAGTAATTTGCAATAGCCACAGTAGGAAATGCATATGGTTACATACCCAGTAAGTGCTAGAGCTGAGAGTTGGGAACGCAGTGCCCACAATCTATATAGGGCCTCTGTGTATAACATGGACACTTGACCACGCTGTGAGGCTTGTCTCAAGAGTGCATGGATGGCACCAATACACTATGCTGGAGAGCACATGGATGGCACAAGCACATCATGCCAAAATACTGTGCTCCAAAAGCGTGAGCTATTATTAGCACCCTCGTCATCAGTTCTCATAATCTAGTAGCAAAGCTGTGTCACATTGTTTCCCCACGTGTCAAATGAAAGGACTGGACTAAATGCTCTCAGAGGATCCGTCTCTCCTGAGTGTTTCCTTGGCCCACTCCATATCTGCATTTCCTTTCTCACACACAACTAAGATGGAAGCTCAAGCTACCGAGCTCCAGAGTGAGCCTCAACCATTTAGTTGGGCTGATGGAATTTCCTGCACCTGGTGAACTCACATGAATGGGATATGGTCTCACAGGGGGAACAGCTTGCAAGTTGTTTATTTTCTTCTTCTTCTTCCTCTTCTTCTTTTTTGGAGGAGTCCATTAGTACAAGGGATCATGGGACTCCAAGGTTTGGGGAAGGGGGAGGCATTCTAATCTAGATTACCACATCATCCTGGCTGAGGGGCAATTTCAAGGTCCATCCAGGTATTTATTTATTATAAGGATACCTTTAGACAGGCAGCCCACTGCCTTCTGTCATTACCACCCTAGTGTTCTACAGTGTTTGAGGAGTGGGGGTTCTCTACCAATCTCATGAGAAATAATGGAAAAAGACTGCAAAGAACTTTGCAAATCAAGGAGGCTGCCTCACTTGCCCTCCAGAGCTGTGAACACGCTGCTCCTCCCTCCCTCCCACTGACATGCTCTGTTCTTAATAAGGCTCCCATAAAGATCTCTCCTGCAAGATAATCATAGACTCTCAGGGGCATGCCACTCTTAACTGTCAGCATCATTTAGAAGACCTTATAAAGTCTTTCTAAATCTCCTGTTCATCTCAAAGTTGAGTTCTCTTAAAAACCCTGATAAATCCCATAGCAAAACTTCGGTGCTTGACTTCCAGCTCTTTTCCTTGATTTCCCAACATCTCGCCTGGCCTCTTGCCACTGCCCCC
>NW_007149530.1:141051-171428 GCF_000164805.1 Carlito syrichta | reverse complement strand
CCCCCCCCGCAAAGTAGAGCAATTAGAGCAGGTGGCTACTTTCTCTCCAAACACCATCATTGGCTCTGGTATTGGCCACCCCTCTCTGTCTTCGTTTCTCCTCAGACCCTGGGATTAACAAAAATCAAAAACCACAGGACATGGGTATGTGTACAACTTTGACTCCTGGAACAATGATGACAATGACCACAAAAATCACTCTCATGTTCTCATCCTCTTTTCACTGTGACAAGCTGCCTTTGGAGAATTAACAACTGTTCTTAAAGGACAAGACTATAATCTCATCATCTGGTCCAGGGTTTCTTAGTCTTCAATCCATGAACACCTGAGGCAGGATGTGGCAGGTCCCCAGAGTGCCTTTGGGAGACTATTAACTCCTGTAGTAGCCTGTTTCTGCTGCTATAACAAAATACTGGAGACTGGGAAATTTATAAAGAACAGAGATTTATTTTCTCACAGTTCTAGAAGTTGAAAAGTTCAGTATCAAGGTGCTAACACTTGTCTGATGAAGTACTTCTTGCTACATCCTCACATGGCAGAAAATGGAAGGGCAAAAAGAGATAGAAGGGGTGAACTTATCCCTTGAGCCCTTTTATTAAAGTGCTAAGCACATCTATGAGGGCAAAGCCCTCATAACCTAATCATCTTAAAGGCTCCATCTCTTAATACTGTTGCACCAGAGACTAAGCTTCAATATGAATCTCGTAGGTGTCACAAACATTCAAACCATAACAAACCCCACATGAAAATATTTGTTTTTCAAATTCAAAAATGCAGGAGGATTTTTCTAAAGAAATTTTTCATAGCTTCCGTCAGCTTCTCAAAGGGGTTTATGACCCAACAGACACCAAAACCTTCAGTTTTAGGCCCTAAACTTCTCCAGGAGGCTGTGAACTCTTGCAGAAGAAAGTCCAGTCATTCTGCACTGAAGCCTGGAATTTGCTATGGAATCTATTCATAGTAGGCTCTTAGTAAAGGATTTTTGAAAGATTGATTTCTGAAAGCGCTTCCAAGATGATTTGTTCATGGGGGGAAGAAAGAACACATGAAAGAGGTGGGGGTGACTTTTGCAAAAAGGTGGGTATGATGGCAGACTCCCATTTAGGACTCAGGAGGCTTGAGTCCTTGTCCCATCTCTGCCTCCAACCTTAGTTGGACATCTACCCACATAGCTATGGGGAGATTTCACAAAAATAAAAGTATGGAAGTGCTCTGTCAGTGGCCACCTCCACTTTCTGCCCTTTCTATTGTTTCTGGGGCTACCATTTCACTCTTTTTGTTCCTTCACATCAGACTGATATGATCTAATTTTCCTTCACATTGTAGGACTTGTGCACTGAGTAGGGCCTTCTTTACTCCTAGGAATCCAAATTCTCAAACCCTGGAGAGCCCAAGGCACAAAGACCTTACCCAATGACAGAGTCACTGACAGGAGCCACACGGCAGGATTGCCCATTGCTCTGGGAGCTCAGCACCCACTTCCAGAAGCATCTCTCTCAAGGGCTATTTTGTGGGCGCTTCTGTGGGGTTTTGGGATTCTTCTAGAGAATGGGGGAGGTTGGAGCCCTGAAGGAGCCTCACATAAAGCAGAACATAGCAACAGACAAAAACCTGCATCAAGGGTCAAGAGATGTGGACTCAGGATTTGACCTCCGGTTTGCAATGCAACCTAGGAAAAGTTAAATTTCTTTTGTGCTTTAGTGTCTTTTTCTGGGGGCAGGATAGCTCTCTTAATATCTGATACAAAATAATAAGTCTCTAAACAACCTTGGTGTTCTAAAAGGCCTGCAGTCATGGTGACCTGACAAATCAAGGGGTCCCCAGAAAGCCTTTTGCTGTACGAAAGTATAAGCAAGAGAAGAGCAAAGATGTGAGGGAGTGCCTTAACTTCCAAGCCTGGCAGGCTTCTTAGCCATACAAGGACTTCCTCAGAGAGGGGAGGGCTACGTGTGTACTTACTGCCTGATGGCCTCTGGAGCTCCAGGAAGGCAGGGGATTAGGAAGGATTAACGACAGCAGACCTAAACCCAATGTGGTGGTTTCAACCTAAGACCCAGGGGATGAAAGAGATATGGTAATCAACCCCCAGTACAATCCCCAAGCACACCAATCTCCATCAGTACCCGAGTCCTTGACATTAGATGGTCATGTCCCAAGGTGTTTCTAGAGTACAGAAATGGGTCTCTGCAATGGGCCAGCTCAGAGGTGTAGTTGGGGCTGGAGGTAGGAACAGCTACAGCTGAGCACATTCCTTCAAAGTCTTGCACATTAAAGAAAGTCATGCCCACAATGAAAAGATAATAGAAGGAGCTATGTAAAGTAAGGGTCAGTCTCTTCAATGTGCAACTGACACACCATCAGTCCAGGGCTCAGAGAAAGCTTCTGTGAAGTTACATCTGTGCTGAAGCCTGGACTGTGAGTAGGATTTGGCCAGGCAAAAAGCAGGGTTAACATGACTCCAGGAATAGGACACGGCATGGACAGAAGCCTGGAGATGAGTGAGAGCACACATAGTGTGTTACAAAAACTGAAGGAAGATTGGCGTGGTTTGAGCACAGAAAGAGGCAGGGGCCAGATCACACAGGACCTTGAGGTTATCCTAAGAAGCCAGGCAGCAGGGGGTCAGCAAGTAACTGTCAAGCTCTTATGAGGGCAGAACAAATGCCCTGCTCAAGAGCTGGTCCATCGAGCCAAGTATCATGGTAGATGGGGAGGTTGGGCCCCAAGTTCACCAGGTCTCATCTTCTCGCATTTTAAAGGAGAATTATCTGCTGGAATCCTCTCTTGCCAAGCTTAGGGCATTAATGCTCCACTTTTGTTTTCTTCACTGATATTGTCAGCTTATCTCATATTTCCTCTCTATAACTCATACCCTGTAAGAATCAAGACTGGTGGGTGATGGTCTATCCCTGCCCACCAAAAAAGGCAGTTGATGCCCAGATGCAAATCATCTCTTCATTCAGGAAGGTGTGAGCCAGATGGGCATCAAACTTAGTGAGAGAGCAGCTCTATTCAGTGCAACAGCACATTTTTCATCTCCAGCAAAAGGCAGGGAGGAAATAAAAAAAGAATGCTACAGTGGGACATTTAAGAGAATTTCCTGACCCACCTAGGGCTAAGCATAGCTTTATAATTATTTTTGGCAATTCCTAGATTATCAGAACTTGGTTTGGATCAAAATGCAAAGCCCAACAGAACTGATTTCAGATTATGAGCTGTTTGGTATCTTCCTTGCCTCCACTGAAGTAAATGCCTCTTTCCTCTTTATGGACTTTACCATGTGTTGCCAATTTATGGGACTTTACCATGTGTTGCCAATTTGCTTATATGTTTATCTCTCCTATTTGATTTTAAGCTACTCAAGAATAAGTTCCTGGGACACCATTCATACATAATACAGTGACAATAGCAAACTGCAACAGTGCAACATAAGGTCTCAAGAAAGCTCTCAGATCACATCCTGGCTTGGCCCTAAAAGAGTAAACTTAGACAACTGATGTCACCACTCTAACTTTAGTTTTCTCATCTGTAAGAAAGGTGTTATAATACCTAACTTGTGATGTAATGTCTGATGATTAAATACTCTTCCATCTAAAACACCTTGGCAGACTTCAACAAACGTAACTGACCCCTGTACCCCTCCTCTGCATTCCCCTACAGTGCCCAGCCCAGGACCTTACAAATACTCCATCCAAAAAACTGGATGAAGAAAGAGTTAACACTTGACTCTAATGACATAGGTCTCTTGCCTCCTTAGGCAACACAGAAGCCACTATGCCAGTGGTATGAGACTTTTAAAATCATGATGCATAGCTGGGCTTGGTGGCTCAGACTGTAATCCCGCGCCTTTGGGAGGCTGAGGTGAGTGGATTGCCTGAGCCCACGGGTTCGAGACCCGCCTGGGCAGCGAGACCTTATCTCTACAATAAATCAAAAAATCAGCCGGGCGTGGTGGCGCATGCCTATAATTCCGGCTACTCGGAAGGCTGAGGCGGAAGGATCGCCAGAGCCCAGCAGACCGAGGCTGCGGTGACCGGGAGCGGCCACTGCGCTCCAGTCTGGGCGACAGAGTGAGACTCTGACTCAAAAAAAAAAAAAAAAAATCATGATGCATAATAGAAAGATGCTGAGGCTCAACCTGCATAACCAGTGTCCTGAATTGAATATGAGCACTAGCTCACTGCAAGCGTTTAGCTAAATCTGGTGTCCAGTTAAAAATGACTATGCAGCAATCACCTTGAATTGAACAAGCATTCCCAGTCTGTCACTTTTTTGCTGAATTGTAAAGCAGACAGCTCACAGTTGACGCTGCAGCAAAACTCTGAAGGCAAGGACATGTCACAGGGGGCCTTTATATATTAGATGAACTCGAAAGATGAAAGGTTTCAGCATGGAAAAACTTACCAAATACAGCAAATAATCAATCTCAAGCCAAGTTATGGAAAATACAGCTAGCACATGAAGCAGTTATATTCAAATGAGACCTGTTCTGTTTTTGTCTGTGCCTGTCCAATAAATATGTCTTCTCAAGGTGTAGCAGAGAACCTTGCCCATGGCAAAATTAGCTGCATTAAATGAACACTGAGTCAAGTGCTTTACCTGCATTAACTCATCTAATCCTTAGTACAATCCTGTGGGGAAAATGCTGTTATTATTCCCATTTGATAATTGAGGAAACTGAGACACTAAGGGGATAAGCACCTAGCCAAGGTCATACAGCTAGTTAAGTGGGAGGGCCAGGACCAATGAACACAGGTTGTCTGCCTCCACAACCTACCTGCTGAACCGTTAGGCTTTACTGACCCTCAAACTTTGTGACTCCTATTGTGGAATTAAGCTGGGCTTGAAGATATTCTTTCCTGGAAGCTTGTATTTTATGGTCCTTAAGACTTTCATATCCATGATCTCATTTGATACTCCTACAAATTAGACTGATAAGGCATGTCTTACCACTATTTTACAGGGGATAAAAACCTTGAGGTGGCAGAGACAGGACTTGAACCCGTGTGCTTCACAATCACAGTAGGTCTATGATGAAGAATGCGCTGTGGCCATGACTTCATGAGCTGGGCAGTTCAGGGCATCTAAAGTGGGTACCCAAGCATCTCCTCCCAGGTCTGCACTCCCAAGGGCAAATATTAAGAATGAAAAAGGGTCACAAATGGCCAAAGTCCAGAAGTTGAGACTGTCTGGGGAATATCCTTCTGTTTTAGGGGTCTAAACACCCTATCCCATTGAGCATCCCTCCCTGCTTACTGAAGAATTGGACTCTCCTGAGGCTGGTGGACTCAGAGGGGTACTGCTTAATTTCCTGGGCTTTCCTTTGCTTAATAAAAAGCACTATTATCACCTTTTTAAAAATAGAGATATAACTTACATTCACAAATCTGAAGTGTACAGCTCAATGGATTTTTATAGACATATAGCCTGTGTAGCCACTCCCTAGATCAAGATGACATTTATTTTAGATCTTCGCTCCTAGCAATAGAAATATGTGTAAGGAAGGGCGGGCCCTGCTACAAATTCCTCTGTTGCTTAGACCAGGCCCTAGCGCCTGCTGGAAAGAGTTGAAAACTCCAAAATCTGTAGGAAAAGGGAGCAGAGGTACTGGTCTAGGATGTAGAGAAAGGAGGTGGGGCAGTCAGGGACGGAAACTTCCTCCGCAGGAGGAAAGCATGCCCTTCCCTCTCGCCTACGTACAGTAAGTATTCAGTAAAGAGCTGGGGCTTGATAGGCTCAACAACGCCTAATCCACTGGGACCAAATTCACAAATAACACATATTATGTATGCATATTTAAGTTTCATATAAATTTGCAAAAACTTCAATGCCTAACAACCAATTTATGAAAAAACTCACAACAGTGTAAATGGACCACTCTGGTTATTATGTAAATTTACCCTGAATATTCACTGTGCACCATGGATCCATGGGAGGTTTATAGCCTAGACAACAAAACAAAAATCTACATATGTCAAATGTTTGCCAATTGGCTAAGAACAACAACCATAATTATTGTATTATGTTCTTAGTACTGGTCTAAATATTTTCTACACTGTTTCATATCATCCTCAAACCTACTTGCCCAAGGTCACAAAGCTAGAGGGTAGGCCTCACACCAAAGCTGGTGCACCTTATTGTGCTGAAATTGCTTCTCTTCAAACAACTTCTATGCAGAGTCTTCTGCTAGGCTCACAATGAGCAAGACTATTCTGTTCTGATAATAGTACATGTGAGCATGCTCGTGTGTCTACAACACCCAGCAAAGCAGTCATCTCTATGGGACCTTGATGGCATATAAAATGCTCTAATGGTGGGGGGCAGACATCATGTATAAAATAATTTAGAGAATGGAAATACCAGCATGAGTTAGCATCCAGAGGAACGGTACATGGAGCAGACAAGACTTGAGCTGGCCCTTGGAGGCCAGATCTGCAGATGAAGAGGGGAGAGGAAGCATGCCTTGGCATCCAGCAGTTATGGAGGCAGACACAGAGGCAGGGGTATGGTGGATGCTGGAGAGACACAGTCTATGGAGTGGGAGATAGCGCAGGATTGGTGTGGTGGGCTCAAATATGGTATGCCCTTAAAGCCAATCCAATGTTGAGACCAATGCAGAGGGTAAGAGGAAGCATGTGAAGTGACCCAGCAGGGCAGTGAAGGGGTAGAAACTACATTTCTAGAAGACAGAGGAGGAGACTATGAACCAGACCTAAAGGAAGGCTGAGCAGGAGATGGCACCAAGGGGGCCCAAGCCAGGTGCAGCCAATGGAATAGGAACATCCAGAAGGCAAATGATGGTAAGAAGTGGGAATTATAGGGTAGCTCATGGAGCTGAGGTTGGGACAGAGAGACAGCTACTATGTCCCCAGAATGGCAGAGGAGGACCTCTTCCAAGTCATCCTCTCATCCCTAAGAGACAAGAACCTCTGAACAGAAATCAGCACTCCCATGCGGAGGATAGGCTTGAGTTAGCACTGCTCAAACATCATTTTTATGCCACTTGCATGATTTTTATTGTTTTTCTTAAAGATGTCCTATTTACTCCTAACTTCATCCTAAGTGCTAATTACCTATAAAATCATAGTTTTGATGTGTCAGGAACCATTTGTCCTAAAACATGTTAAAATAAAGTGTTCACTTGTATACCACTATGCTTTCAGGCTACATGTGAGAAATCTGCCTCGTGGCTCTCCTCCCGGGATCTTCATCTCGGCCCCAGACTTGCTTTTTGAGCACCTCTAGCTGCGTCAGCAATCTGGAATGAGGTCTGGAGGCTGGTCTCCCAGTCCTTGTGCAAGCTTCAGTGCTCATGGTCTGGTAATGGTGACATGGAGAGCAGGTAGCACGGCAGAGGCCAATGGGAAACCCCAGCAATGAGAGCCTTCTCCTCTAGAAGACCAAGAAGAAATGGCTGATCCTCCCTAGGTTCTGCCACAATCAACTCACTTCATTCATGGAAGAGATCCTCCCTCTCAATGGCCCTCCCTTGTCAGGACATACACACACACACATACACACACACACGATGCTTGGGACATGGGACACTGCCTCCAAGCAGCAGGCCTTGCAGGGTAATGACACAGTCTAAATGTCTACAAAACACAGGTCTACATAGATCTGTGATGGAGCTTTATTTCTGACCACTGCCTTTAGGTGTGACCACACCCAAAAAACCACTGAACCCATAAGGACCCTCATTTTTCCAGTTTATTTGTGACTCCAGCCACACAAACCTTCTTGTGGTTCTTTACACATACCAGGCACACTCCTGACTCAGAGTCTTTGTGCTTTCTATTCCACTGCCTATAACATTCTTCCCCCATGTGCACGTGGCTGGCTCCCTCAACTCCCTCAAATCTTTGCTCCAATTTCAGTCTCTCAGTGTGGCTTTCCATTATTACTTTTAAAAACCAGAACATCAAAGTAGTTATAATGGCACATGCCTACAATCACAGCTACTTGGGAAGCTGAGGTGGGAGAATCACTTGAGCCCAGGAGTTTGAGACCAGCCTGGGCAACATAGCAAGACCCCTATTTCAGAAACAAAACAAAACTATAACATTCCCTTCCCGCTCCCTAATCCCCTTCTCTGCTTAATTTTCTTCATAGCATTTATCACCAGTATTTTACTACTACATATGAGGGGGGAACCCCCTCAAAAACAGAACTTTGTAGTACAAGTTTTCCCCACTAGGTAAGTATTCTAGGAATCCATTGGCATCTGTATACCAGCTAGAGTTGTGAGAGGCTGTGTTCAGCTTCAGTGAATTTTCTTTGGAGATTCTTTCAATGTGTTAGACCATTTCATGATGGGTGATTTAGTTTTTGACCAAAAACCGGCATGACCCCAGTGCCCCACCCTCTCTATTCACCTGATCTCGCCCCAAGTGACTTTTTTTTTGTTTCCCTGGATGACAAAAGTCCTCAAAGGGAAACATTTTGCTGATGTGAAAGAGGTGTAACAAAAAACAGCAGAAGCACTAAAAGGCGTCAAAATGGATGAGTTCAAAAACCGTTTTGAACAGTAGAAATAGTGTTCATAGGTGTATTGCATCAAATGGAGAGCACTTGAAGGTAACTGAAGATTAAACAAGCAAAAATAGCTGGGTGCAGTGGTTCATGCCTATATCCCGGCATTCTGGGAGGCAGAGATGAGAGTATAGCCTGAGTCCAGAGGTTTGAGGCCAGCCTGGACAACTTGGTAAGACCTCGTCTCTACAGTAAATTAAAAATTAGCTGGGTGTGGTGGCGCTCCCGTAGTTTCAGCTACTTGGAAGGCTGAGGCAGAAGGATCCCCTGAGTCCAGCAGGTCGAGGCTGCTGTGGCCATGAGAGTGCCACTGCACTCTAGTTTGGGCAACAGAGTGAGACTCCAACTTAAAAAAAAAAGTATGAATAAATATACAATTTTTTAATAAATACATTCTGGGTTTTTTGTGGGGTCCCTCATCATATTATATTTGTTTATTGCCTGTTTTCCTTCATGAGAATGTAAGAATGCTCCAGGAGGGCAGAGATTGTGTGTACTTTGCTCAGTTACAACACCTAGGACAGGACATAGTGCAGAGTAGGAGCTCAGTTAATAGCTACAGAGTGTAAAAATGAATGAACAATAATGTTGATGGAAAGCATTTTAAACAAATGGCTTCAAACACTTTCGTGAGAAGGCTATAAACATCTGAAAACAGACATTCACATTCTCTCTTCCCTAGAAGAATTGCATGGGTGGGTCTTGACCAAAAAGGTAGCAACTGGATCTGTCCTGGCTTAGTTGTGTGACTTTATGCACTCCTGCAGGAGAGCAGATGCTCATGGTGCTGGCCACTGGGCAGGGTTCTAGGGATGTCTGTACGTCAGGCAGCCTGACCCTGTGTGCCCCCAAGTCATTTTACAGAAAGTGCCCAGCAGCACATCTATGTGCTAAAGCTTCTTCATACCAGCCTCTGTGCTGCTAGAGCCAGTCCAGAGTGTTCTGTAACAAATGACAGTATATCATTCTTATCTGGAAGCAACTTGTCCAGCAATTTCTGTGAATTGAAAAACTGCAAGGAGCCAGAAAGGATGATGAGGAATTCTGAGCACCCAGACAGCAAGACAACAGCAACTTTGTCATCATCACATTTGCAGAGCATCTCACCATTGCCAATTCATTTTTACATATTTAACACCATGCCATAAACAGGCAGAAACGTAGAAAAGTCTAGGCACTAAAGCACAAACGTTCTACTTTTAGAAGAGTTCCTCAGGTTCTCACTTACATCGGGTTTAGTCTTGCCCTGCACACTATTGTGACAAACCTGGTCATTTAATTTTCTGAGTCATTGCAGATTCAGAGTAGAACAAGAGAGGGGAGTAAGTTTGAGGCAGGAACCCTGAAAGCAGCAAGAGATGACAGATTCCAGCAAGTGAAGAGACAGGAAAATGTTTATCAAAGCAGAGTACATGGCATTCCAGGACCACCGAAATGGAGGGGAGGGCAAACACTCTACATATCAATTGCCCTAGCGGCACTGACTTTTCCCATGAAGCAACAATAAAAAAGATGACTTTGGGCAATGAGGACAAAAGGTTAAATACTGTGTATGGCGTTCAATTACTTTTGGTAACACCATATGACTACTTTGTTTTGTAAATGTCCTTCCAAGTTTCTAAAACTCTTCCTGAATTGATAAACAGACTTTGAAAAGAACATTTACATTTTTTAAACAGTAAAACCCACTCTCACAAGTAGCACTGTGACAGGACTTCCTGGCTTTTCTCAATTGTTGAAGGACTTTCCCTGTGTCAATCGCCAAGTAGCCTAAGTCTGCAAACTCACATTTCAGATCCAGGATGAAATCTACAGTTTGTCCCTTCCTTTTCCCCATTACTCCTTCATTGTTTGACTCTGGAGTTGCATAATTTACAGTCACCCTGTGAAGAGCCGTGTGTTCCAGAGTAGGAAGCTGTCACGCTGAATAGAGCACTGCTGGGCTGTGTTCACAAACAGTGTTTCACCGGTCCTTTGCAGAGCCAGCCAGCAGCAAGCCTTTTCCTTGTATGCAGGCAGCCCCTGACAATCAACAAGATGGGGGAGAGGGTGCTGGGAAGAACTGCGACCATAAATTCTCTCTAGTCCACTGTGTAACAAAGCAGAGTCGTAAAACCCCAACCATATTTTCAAGTCAGGAGATGCTCAGGGCAACTCCTAATTTGGTTCTTAGAACCTAACAAGTTGTGAACTGATTTCCTTTGTTGGGAGGGGACTCTAATGGGGAAGAGGTGGAGACTGACCTCAGAACCTTGGGTAGGAACTCAACCAAGAGCTGACAGTAACCAGGCCTGCAGGAGTCTGGAGATGCAAGTGCAGCTTTATTCAAGGCAGCCCAGATCTGTACAGTGCTGGGGCCCTGGCAGACAGCATGGCTGAGGGCAGGAAGCCCAGTGAGTTCTGTGGGTATCTAAACTCAAGTACAGAAGGCATGTATTCAGTCTGGTGTGTACATGACAGAGCAACAGGACTCCGTCAGCCCTGGAATATTCTTTTAGTGATGTGCCAAGGTATTATCCTGAAAAGTGTTTTTTTTTGAGTTGGAGTCTCACTCTATTGCCCAGACTAGAGTGCAGTGGCTGCTCCCAGCCACCGCAGCCTCGACCTGCTGGGCTCCAGCGATCCTTCCAAGTAGCCGGAATTACAGGCACATGCCACCATGCCCGGCTGATTTTTTGATTTATTGTAGAGATGAGGTCTCGCCTGCCCAGGTGGGTCTCAAACCCGCGGGCTCGGGCAATCCACTCACCTCAGCCTCCCAACAGCACGGGATTACAGGCTGAGCCACCAAGCCTGGCTCTGAAAAGTGTTTTTATAATCTCACTTTCCTCATCTAAAAAAAGGGATATTAGTAATCTGCCTCCAATGAGAGTTAAGCTGATCATGTATATGAAGCATCTTAAATAGCAGCTGTTAAATCAATGTTATTTCCTTCTCCCCAACTGGCTTCTGCCAATCCTAACTGAATATTCTCTCTTTGGAAAACAGAAGAAAGAAGACCACATTCATTTTTGCTCTGCTATTAACTAACCTTGGGAACTTAGGTCACTCCCTCTCTGGGCATCAGAATCTACAAATTAATTATTAGAGTTTATATAAAACGTAAGATTGATGGATACAAAAATCAACTGTATTTCTACACTAGCAACAGATACAAAATGCAATTCAAAAAAAGAAGCAATTATCAAGAGAATGAGAAGACAAGCCACAGTCCAGGAGAAAATATTTGCAAAAGACAAACACAATAAAAGACTTACCCAAAATATACAAAGAACTCTTAAAACACAACAGTAAGACCACAAACAACCCAAATAAAAACAGACCAAAGCACTTAACAGACACCTTACCAAAGGAGATCTACAGACACCAAATAAACAGGCGAGAAGATGCTTCACATCCTATGTCATTAGAAAAATTCAAATTAACAATGAGATACCACTACACACATAATAGAATGGCCAAAATCCAGAACACTGACAATACCAAATACTGACAAGGATGTAGAAAACAGGAAATTTCATTCATTGCTGGTGGGAATGAAAATAGTACAATTATTTTGGAAAACAATTTGGTGGTTTCCAACAAAACTAACACACTCTTAACATACAATTCAGCAACTATGCTCCTTGGTATTTACCCAAAGGAGTTGAAAACTTCCACAAAAAAACCTCCACATGGTTATTTATAACCGCTTTATTCATATTTGCCAAAACCTGAAAGCAATCAAGATGTGTTTCAGTAGGTAAATGGATAAAAAACTATGGTACATCCAGACGATGGAATATTATTCAACACTAAAAATAAATAAGTTGTCAAGTCATGAAAAGACATGAAGAAACCCTTAATGCATGAAAGAACCAGTCTGAAAAGGCTACATACTGTCCGATTCTAATTATATGACATTGTGGAAAAGACAAAACTATGGAGACAGTAAAAAGATCAGTGGTTGTCAGAGGGTAGAAGAGGAATGAGTAGGTGGAGCACAGAGGATTTTGTGGGCAGTGAAAATTTATATGATTTATATATCATTATATTGGTAGATCTATGTCATTATACATTTGTCCAAACCCATAGAATGTATGACACCAAGAGTGAGCCCTAAGGTAAACCATATACTTTGGTGATTATTAGTGCCAATGTAGGTTCATCAGTTGAACAAATGTACCCTCTGGTGAGGAATGTTGGCATGTGTGGGGGCAGGGGTATATGGTAAATTTCTGTACCTTGCTCTCAATTCAGCTGTGAACCTAAACTGCTCTTTAAAAAAAAAGCAATTATAAGCTATTGTAATATCAAGTATCTAGCTATCAATCTAACAAAAAGTATGTAAGACCTCTATGGAAAAAATCATAAATATTTCTTAAGAGAAATTATAATAATCTTAATAGTGGCAAACCCTAACATGCTCATGGATCAGAAAGACTCAAAATTTAAAGATGTCAATTCTACTGAAACAAATTAGTGGAGTCAAAGAAATACTAAACAAAATCCTAATAGGTATGTGTGTGACAAAAATTGAATCTACATTTACATGAAGGCACAAAGGGCTGAGGACAGCCAAGGCACTCACGAAGATGACCAAGGTAAGGGAGATTTGCTAAACCAAATACCAAAATGTGCTATAAGGCTATAATAGTTAAGACACTGTAGCACAGATATAAGAATAAGGAGTCCAAAGGAAAGCAACAGAGAGCCAAGGAATAGATCCCCGAATATACAAACAAAACCTATGATAGAGGTCACCCCACAGAACAGTAATGGAAGAAATAGCCTTTTCAATGAGTAGCACTGGAACCAATGAGTATCCATTGGGGGAAAAAATGAAACTAGACTCACATCTTACTTCATCTACAATTACAGGTAAATTAACACTTAAATAGAAAAAGAAAAAAAGCTTCAAAGCTTTTTGAAGATGAGGGTAGTGGGGACGAGGATAGCTTTTGTCACCTCAGGATAAAGAGAAACTTCTTAAGTAGGACACAAAAACATTACCAAAAAAAGGAAGACTGAAAGACATGATTACATTAAAAATAAGAGCATCTCTTTATCACAACATACCACTAACAATGTGAAAAGACAAGCTAGAGAATGGGAAGTAATATTTGTAATGCAAAAAAAGAAAAGGACGAGTATTTAGACCATATAAAGAACTCCCACAAATTAATGAGAAAATTGCAACCCAATTTAAAAAGTAGCAAAAGAACAGGTACATCACAAAAAAGGAAATCCAACTGTCCAGTAAATATATGAAAAGCTGCTCAATCTCCTTAGCAACCTAAAATATGTAAAGTGAAGCCACAATGAAATACTACTAATCGGTTTGGTGAAATTAAAAAGTCTGACAATACCAAATGTTGGCAAGGATTTGAAACAACAGGAGTTCTCTCTGCTAGTGTGAGGGTAAAATGGAATTACCACTTTGGAAAACACTGTGTATTATATAAAGCAGTCGAAGATTCCCAGCAATTCCACTTCAAAAAACCCTTCACAAACACACACATACACACACACACACACACACACACACACACATACACGCACACATTCACAGCAGCATCTTTTATAACTGCCCCCAAATGACTCAAAGCCATGTCAACAGTAGAATGGATAAATAAGTTACAGTATAAACATAGTTGGTATGTAACCGTGAATAATATATAGCAATAAAGTAAATAATAATAGCACATTTATAAATATTTGCAAGTATTTATGAATGCTACATAGAAAAATTAAAAATATTCATAACATAAATGCCACAGAACATTACATAGTAATGAAAATGAACAAACTGAAGCTACATACAACTTAGATAAATATTACAAATACAATGTTGAAGGAAAGATACAAGATACAATTAATGTAATTTCAATTATGACAAAATTAGACTATATGATTAGAGAATGCATTCACAGGTGCTAAACTCTAAAGAAAGGCAAGGAAATACTATAAAAGTTAAGGCAATGGGGAGTGAGGCAGGGAGATGTGCTTAAGAAGGGCTATCTAGGGACATTCTGTGGTGCTAGCAATGTCCTACTTTTTTATCTAGCAATGGTTACCTGAGTGCTTGCTTTTTCAAACATCTGTAAAACATAGAGGATTTAGTATATGTTTTGCATCTATGTCACAACAACAAATTTTGGGGTTTTTTGTTTTTGAGTTGGAGTCTCACTCCATCTCCCAGACTGGAGTGCAGTGGCACACTCCCGGCCACGGCAGCCTCGACCTGCTGGGCTCCAGTTATCCTTCAGCCTCAGCCTTCCAAGTAGCCGGAACTACAGGCGTGTGCTACCACGCCTGGCTAGTTTTTGATGTTTTGTACAGACAAGTTCTCACCAAGTTGCCCAGGCAAGTCTCAAACACTTGGGCTCAGGCAATCCACTCGCCTCGGCCTCCCAAAGTGCTGAGATTACAGGTTGAGCCACTGAGCCCGGCCAACAAATGTTTTGTAAAGACAGTTTCAACGTTACCTCCTCCAGAAGGCTTCTCAGACTCCATACCAACGCAGGTGTTCCCTCAGCATCCTCTAGCTCTTTCCTGGCTGTAAAGCTTATTAACTGCAAGAGCATCTCTGTCCCCAAGGGCAGAGAGTAATCCTTTTGTGACTCACTATTATATCATGTGTCTATACAGTGTTGAACATATGGTGAAAGCTCAATACATATTTCTTGAATAATAATAACTATATTTAAGCATCCAGGTGGGTAAAAAGTGGGTCAATCAATTGATAACAAGTAAGAAAGTACTAAGTGGTATGATAGAAGTAGAAACACACCTGCAATCAGAAAAACTAGGATCTAGTTCCACCATACTGGCTACATCATCTTGAATAAATCATTTTTTCTCTGATAGTAAAAATAGCTACCATCTAGTGAACTTCAATTATGTGCTAAGTGCTTTCAGCTGCATTACTTCATTTACTCCTCACAGTGTACCTGCAATGTGTTCTTTTTTTTTTTTTTTTTGTCTTTTGTTATTAGGAAACTGAGGTTCAGAAAGATTGAATAATTTTACCAAATCACACTGATAGCCAACAAGTGACAAAGCTAAGATCTCTAAAGTGCATGTTTCTTTGACACTGCTATATTGACTTTTTTTTACCCCAGTTTCTTCATTTATAAAATAGACATATAGTAATGTCTGTGCAGTGATTGTTATAAAGCTCAAAGGTTGTTATAAAACTCAAAGGAGATAATGAATGTGCTTCTAAACTTTAAGGCACCACTCAAATGTAAGGAAAATTATATGTAATAAGTATCTCCCATGGGCCTATACAAAAGAAGCAGATGGTTTCTACCCAAATTGAAGTTTCAAACCAATTTAAGAACACATATCAATAAACTGATTTAAGGAAGGCACCAGGAACAGTATACCATACAGGTTGAGTTGTAGGATCAGTACCAAGTGGATGCGTTGCCTGCACTGTGCAATGGCCCCCTGCTTCCAGGCATAAATCAGGTTTACTGAAGTATAATTTACTTAGGAGTAAATTTCGCCCTTTTTAGGTATACAGTTTTATGAGTTTTGATAAACATACACAGTGGTATAATCACCACCACAATTAAGAGGCAGAATACTTGTCACCCACAAAAGTTCCCTTGTGCCCCTTTGTAAGTCACCTCTACCTATCCCCAACCCCCTCCCTAGAAACCACGGATGTAATTTTTGTCTCTATGGTTTTGCCTTTTCCAGGATGCAGAGAGATGTTTTTAATGCATGTCAGGTCAAGTTGTCCACTTGACACTCAGAATGGCATTCAGAATAAAACCCAATGTCTCTCCATGGCCACTGGGCCCTTCATGTTGGCTCCTACCTGCCTCTTTAACCTCATTTTGCACCACTTTTTCCTCCCTATAGTCCAGTCCCATTGGCATTCTTTTTGTTTACTTGTGCCTCAGGGCCTTTGCATCTGCTGTTCCCTCTTCCTCAGATCTTTCCTCCCCCAAGCATTGTTCTCAAAGCTTGTCAGCCGGGCCATGAGAGTGGATGTGTGTTTTATTATTATACTTGTTTCTAACATAAAATACTCTTAGGTTTGGCTTTTATTCCTTTCTCTCCACTGAAACTCTTTCAAAGACCCACAATAACTTTAATCACCAAATACAATGGTTTTTTTTCAATCTTTATCTAACTTGGCAATGTCACTGAAAAGAACCCTGTTTTCACCCATTATTTAATCCACATTTCCTTCTTTAGAACACTTATCACTGTATGAAATGACCTTACCGTCATCTATTTGTTTACTGTCTGCCTTCTCTAAAACAGTAAGGTCCTGGAGGACAGGGAACTTGTCTACCTTAAAAGGGCTCCATTCCTAGAAACTTAGAAAGTGCCAAGACATGGCTAGTCTTCCAATGGTATTTATAGAATGAATGAACATGTGCCCAAGATTTTAGGAAATAGTAAGGTTCATGTGGTTGAAATTCTAAGGAAAGAATTTAAAGAAAAAAACAGGCCCTGCATAACACATGGGGTGAAAAGGGTAGAAGAAATGGCCACAACTTAGAGCTGCATTCTCCCCACTGTCATTCTACCATTCCTTCCCCAAAGTCCCTCACCAAAGGGGCCACATAGTACCTGGAAGACAGAGCAGGTGCCTTTCTAACCCTTCCCCACTGGTAGCCTCAGGCTTGTCCATCTCCTAAGGCATGGGTCCTTCGAGTTCTTCACCTGCCGTGGCTGGAGCTCCCCCACACAACCTGCCCAGGCTCACAGCCTTCCTTCACCTTCTCATATGAATTCAGAAAAGGGGACCTCAGGGGTTGTTTTGTCTTTGTACTCTGGAGCCAGCATCACAGTATTCTGGTCTTATAACTCTGACAGGATTACGAGACAAAGTCCTACCTTGCAGGACTGCACATTCTCAGAGGAGTACACGTGGCTGCAACATGCACTGGTGTCCGCAATTCCCTAAGCTGATGTCCCAGTTTTCTTTCTCAATTAGCACTAGAGTTCTGAAAGCTTAATTTTTTAAAATAATTTATTATGTCAGCTGGGGGTGGCCAAGGGAGAAGGAGGGGAATTCCTTTGCTACAAGAACATCTGTTTTGCTGGATAGCAAGATATAAATTATGACCTCAAGCTTTGAGCAAAAGCTTATAGATCATGCAGTCCAGTTTCCTAACTTCATATGTGAAGATATGACTCCCTGGAGAAGTTAGGGAACTTGCCCATGACCACCAATCTAAATACAACAGAGCTGGGATGAGAACTCATGTTTCTTGACTCCCAAGTCAAGGCTTATCTCTACCATAAAATTTTGAGTTCAAATTCTTTTTTTTTTTTTGAGTTGAAGTGTCACTCTGTCGCCCAGACTGGAGTGCAGTGGCATGCTCCCGGCCACCACAACCTCGACCTGCTGGGCTCCAGCGATCCTTCCGCTCAGCCTTCCAAATAGCTAGAACTACAGGTGCACACTACTACGCCCAGCTAATTTTTTGATGTTTATGGTAGAGATGAGGTCTCGTCAAGTTGCCCAGGTGAGTCTCGAACCCACGGACTCAGGCAATCCACTCACCTTGGCCTCCCAAAGCGCGGGATTACAGGCTGAGCCACCGAGCCCAGCCAAGTTTGGTTTTTAATCCCTCCCTTTCCCTCCACTGAAACTGCTCTTTCAAAGGCCCACAATAGCTTCAATCACCAAATACAATGGTCCTTTCTCATTATCTAACTTGGCAATGCTATAAAACATAAAACCCAACCTATCACCCAGAACTCCTGAAACACATTCCTTCCTTGGGGTTCCACTGTGGCAGGGTGCTCTGGGTTTTCATCCCGCTCCTCTGACTCTGACCTCTTTTGCCAGTTGGAGCTACCTGTGGGTCTGTTGAAGGTATGTTCTCTCACTCACTCCCACAACAGTAGGCCCCCTGCTTCCCTGGGCTCCTGGGCTCTCCCTTTCCAGTCTATCCACAAACTCACTCTAGGGGCATCACATCCACTCCCATGGCCCTACCGCAACAGTAGCTAAGCTCAACTTGCCTTCTAGCCCAGATCTCTCTTATAAACACTGCAGCTACCTCCCAAGCAAACTCCTGAACCTTTCTAGAAATTTATCCTGTAAGATCTGAAATTCAAGCTTGTGGTCTGACTTGCCATCTTCCCTCTGCTATCTCTTTCCCTGCTCCTATGCTTCCTAACTTGAGGCATAACAAAACTCCATCACAACTAAGAGGACTTCTCTCATCGACTCTCTTCTCACCATGTTCAACTAGATAACAGGTGTCATAGATCCTGCCTCCAAAATCTCTCCCTCATCCAACTCCTATTACCTTTCCTATCAATTCCCTAGGTCAGACTACAAAAATCTCTCTTCTCTTAAGCCTCATCTCTGACCTCTCATTGGCACCCTACTCCATTCAAGGTATATGCCCTTAACAAAAATGATAAGGGACTCTACAACCTAGCCCTACTCTTCCTTTCCGATCACTTCTCCTCATATTCCCACAAAACAACTATTCAGTCACTTGAGACAGCCCACTAATCCCTGATAGTGTCCTGCATGTTCTTGTGAGTTCTGTTTTCTGTGCTTTAGCTCATATTAGTTGATCTTCCTGGAAGGCCTTATCCTTTTTGTCAGCATGTTTTTTGTTGTAAAGGACAGAATTCCAGCTCAAATTAGTTTGTGTAAAAGAAGAGGTTTATTGATTCACTTAACTGTCAGGTTTATAGAGCCAGCTTCAATGATTCCAATATTATCAGATATTTTTCTGGCTTCCTCTCCCTTTCTCTCTCTCTTCTCCCCATTCCCTCCCCATCCCCTAATCTCTCAAAGCCTCAGTTTCTCTCATGATAAGCAAGCTTCCTCCTTGTAGAGGATAATGTAGATGTGGAAACAAGGCCACAGACAGTTCCAAGGTTTCATCATTCCAACCCAGTGAGGGCCTTGCTAGGATTCCAGAGGACAAACTTCTTTCTCACAGTGTCTATAAAATTCGAGAGAAGGACTGTGATTGGCCTGACTTGAGTCACATGCCCATCCCTTGCCAATCACTGTGGCCAGAAGAATGGGATATTGTGAATGGCAAGGTCTAAGTCATGTGCCTATTTCTATCTTCAAGCAGCAAGAGGTAGTGACAGGCAACCCGACTAGAACAGTCTGGCATGAATGGAGCTGAGTAGAGTGCCCACTGAACTCTAATTTCTCCTCCTGGCTCCCTCCCAGCTAATCCTGAGCCCCCATCCAAATTAATCCTGAGCCCCCATCGTTGCTTCTTCTGCACCCCTCACAGCTCCAGTGTGTCTCTTCCAACTGATTCAACTCTCTGAGGGCAGGAACTGGGTCCCACTGTGACCAGCGTATGGTCTCCCCTGATGGTGTACCTTCATTTCAGTCTACAATTACTGTGTCCAGTTGGTTGTTTCTGAAGTTTTTGCCTAATTCCCCTGGGACTTGACTTGCTCACCAGTGAATCTCTAAGTACATAGAACGGTATCTAACATATCATAGATGCTAGATAAATATTAGATAAATGAGTGGCCTGAAAAGAATAAATATTACCAGTCTTTGTTGTGACAGTAAATGAGCACAGCTATTTTTTTAATTCTTCTCACTTCAGAGAGAAAAACAATGCTAAGGCAGGATCTCCTTCAACTTCCTGTTCCTACCACCCTGCCCCTGAATTTCTCTACCCACTCTCCAATTTGCACTCCATCTCAGAGAAGGAGATACACATTCATGTCATGATCAAGCTACCCAAACTCTCAGGGGATCTGCCCCTTTACCACATCTTCTTTCCTACACCTTCAACTTTCATTCCATCAGGGCTCTTTCTTTATAGGTTCTCAATGGAAGCAAGCCCTCCATGTAAGTCAAATGAAAAATAAAATTTAAAAAAAGCTCTATGGGAACCCAATATAACCTTCTCCTTCTCCTTCCCCTTCCTTCTGTAGCCCAGGTTTCCTTTCAGGGTGGGTGTGGAGGGGTGGGTATCCATCCATGGCCTCCATTGACTTCCTACATCCCTTGCACTTGTTAACTCATACTACAATTTGGCTTTTCTCCACCACTCCACTAAAACTTCTCTTGCAAGGTCACCAACAACTTGCCAGACCCGGTGGACACCTGTCAGTCTTCAATCTCATCTGACTATTGCAAAATCTGACTCAACTAACCACTGCCCTCTCTTGAAATTATTCCCTTCCTTGGCTTTCATGATGCTGCCCTGCCTTAGGATGTCTTTTCCATCACTCAGATCCTCTTTCTCAGTTTCCCTCACAGGCTTCTCTTCCTAAATTATTTTCATTTCCTGGAGCTGGGGTGTGTATGATAGGAGACATATCATCTGCCTTCTCTCCATCTCACTCTGCCTGATGAGGTCACCAACTTCTATGGCTCTCATTGTCCACCAGCACCACAGAATTCCAAACTGATCCTTCTTCTCAGGTGTGCCCTATATCTTTTAATCCACTACCAGGGATTTCCACTCGGATGATCCACAAGAATCATCAACATGACCAAATAAAGTCATCATCTCTCCTCAGCTCTTCTCTTTTCCTCCTGAATTTTTCCATCTCAAGGAATTCACCATTCACCAGTGGCCCAAACCGGGAGTCTTGGACTCATTCTTGTCTATACTCTAAAATTTGTCTCCTTCTCAATGCCCTTCTAAGTTATCATCAAATAAGTTCAATTATTCCATTACTCAAACAACTCTTGAATCTATCTCCTTTTCCCATCCACACTACCACAGTTTAAATTTTGTTCTTAATCTTTTTCTACTTCAATCACAGAATTAACTTTCTATCTTGTCTCCCAGTCTCCAGACCTGACTCTTTCTAGTCCACATTGGCGACATTTCTAAAGAGCAAACTGATCCTGCCACTTATTTCCTTAGAACCCTTGGGTGACATCTCATTACCTTCAGAATTAAACCCAAAGTCTTTAGCATAATAGAAAAGGCCCTTCATGATTTGTTTTCTGTCTCATCTTTCAATCCTCATTTCTTAACACTTCTCTTACATATTTTGCTCCAGTCAAACCAAATTGTTTTACATTTCTAGCATGATCTATGTGGTGATATATCTTAGTGCCTTTATACATGCTGGTCCCTCTGCCTAGCATTACTTTTTTCAACCAGGCAAACTACCATGTGTTTTTAACACTCAGACACATGCCATTTTCTCTCAGCTGACTTTTCTGAACTTCCTGACTAAAGAAAGTGCCATCTGTTCTCCCACAATATGCTGTGCATACAGACATCATGACACTTCCTGCCCTGAAGTACAAATCTTTTACATGTAGTTCCCATTAGACTATGAGTTCCTCAAGGGATTGAGACCTTCCTCTCCATCTACATAACGCCACATGTATGCATAGCACAGAGCAGGCATCCATAGGTGCTTATGAATGGATGGATGGGTCTCCTACTATCCTGTCTTTCCCCAGTCTTCTCCAAGACATTTGTCTCCACCAAACCAAAAGCCTTCAGTGGCAGCTTCTCGCTGTTGTAACTTGAAAACAGCCTCCATTCTTGAGGCAGGAATGGAAAATGATATCAGGGACTGTGCAAATGGTTGCTAGGGCATACTTTGGTGCCCAAATCAATGTGATATATGATGACCATCACCTCTAACTCCAGAAGAAACCCAGTACCAATCAGGCACTTGCTACTCTCTCAGTCACAAACCTTATCCAAGGCTGGCACCATCTTCATCTGGGTGTGGAGTCTCAGACTACCAGTTCTTTATTGCCCACACTGACAGTGGTCTAGTAAGAACAGTGTAGGATTTCAGTGGAAAGAACACAGGTTTTGGAATTAGACAAATCATTGTATGAATACAACCCTGTAACTTACTTAGCTGTGTGGTCTTGAACAAACTAACTAACTTCTCTGAGCCTCACTTACTCATCTGTAAAATGGAATTGATGACTATATTTCCTCATAAGATGATAAATAAATGAAGTTAATGGGTTGAAAATGATGAGCATAGCCTGTGGCCATTAAAAACTTTCAGTATTATTATTCTGGTTTATGCAGAAAATCAGGTGCATTTTTTGTGCTCCTCATTTCTTTCTCTCTTTTCTTCAACTAATATTTATTAAGCACTTCCTTTATGCCAGGGAATGGGCTCAGTGCTGTATAATGAGCAAAAAGAAGTCACCATCCTTGCTTCAGGGAGCCCTGGTGGGGAGGGGGCATCCAGACTAGCAAGGGATTCAGACATATAAACACCTAATTAATTTATAATGTGTAATATGCATTAGTGCTCTGAGACCCTAGGGGCAGGTGACCCAGGGTTAATTTTAAAGCAAGAGGAAGCTATTCCCATAAGTAACAATTTTCCACAGAAAAATCTATCTGTTGGCTGAGACACCGAGAATCCAGGGTAAGCTCTTGGTCACGGAATCCTAGTCTTAGGTATTATCCTTTCTTTCTCTTTCCTCCACTCTGCTTGCTTCTAAGATGGTTGACAAATCAAAGGAATAGAGAGACAAATTCAGGGCATTGCCTATTAGCCTTGTAGGATTTTATTTTACTTTAATTTTTTGATGCTATGAAAAGCACAATGTTTTTCCTCTTCTCTGTAAAGAAAATTAGAACTAAAGATGGTTCAGCAGATAAAAGCTGTGGGTGGTAAATACTCCCACTATTCCCCACTGCCTTTCATACTTCTAAGTTTCTCTCTGCGTTTATTGCATCTTAGAACTGGAAACCTAACAGAGGCCTGAGACACTCTATGGTGAAAGCTCATAACTCAATTAAGACGTGAACAAACTAAGGGCCAGAGGGTCAAATGATCTGCCCAAAGTCAAATAAGAGAATGAGTCAAAATTAAAACACAGTTCTCCTGATCTTTCCTTTTACTAGTGTGCAAATTCCCCAGCTCCCTAGATCTTAGGCACCTTAAGCCAGGCAAGCTTCTTCACATGTAGCCATGCCTGGAGGAAGCTAGGGCTGTCTCCTGATCATCCTGGAAGCCACAGAAAAATCACTTCTCTCTCTAACGTCACTGGCTCTCGGCTTCCAGAAACATCCTGTTTCTTACTAACAGGAGACTTTCAGATCCTCCTCTTTGGTTTAAGAACTATGTCTGCATGAAAAGTTTGGTTAGAGGTGTTTTTCTCAAAATGCCTTTCAGAACTACACATTTCCTGGCTGGCAAAGCTTTGTGGTTGAGCTTGCTATTTTGCAATTATCTTAGTCTTAAAAGAACTTTCACGGGCACACCATACCCCCATGGGATGAAGCTACAATTGATGTTTTTATATTTAGAACCACAAGACCCTGAAAACAAAGGGAATTCCCAATTTCAGACCATTGAGTAGAGGAAAGGAGTTTGGGGTATCCCTGGTCCAATTCTTTCAGCAAACTAAGCCCTCATAGGGGCAAAGACAGAGCTACTGGTCTGGACTTGCAGTTCAGTGCTCTTTCCCAATCTTTGTAATGTCACCCCTGCCTCTTGGGCTGAAGCAGCTGTGCCATCAAAAATGTCACATCAGTTATGACAACATAGTTTGTTATATAACTGGTGCTGCAGAGTAGGCAAGGGGAAGAAGCCATGAGCCTGAGCCATGGCGCCCCTCTTCTGCTTCTCAGAGTGGCTAAGTCCCACATACTTGACAAGAGAACTCCATATGGGAAGGAAACACCCACTAATCAATTAAAGGAATAAAAACTAGAGCTAACATTTGTATAATGATCTCTATGTTCTAGACACTGATATAAGTGCATTTCGTGTGTTCACTCATTTCATGTTCACAACACCACTAATAGGTAGCTATTTTTTTTTTATTATCAGCCCCACTTTACAGGCAAGGAAACTGAGGCACCAAATATTAAGAATCTTGTCTAAAAGCACACATCTAGTCAGTGGTAGAGCCAACATGGGAAGTCAGGCAGCTAGTCTGCAGAGTCTGTGCTCTTAACTCCCTCTCGATTTTAGAGAAGCACGCTAAACTACTTCTCTAAACAAGAAATTATCTATTTGTCAGAACCAGTTAACAGGTCACTGCTCTCTCCTCTTCTCTCCCTCATGCTAATCATTGATTTGTTGGATGGTTTTCTTTCATTAGTACTGTGTTTGAATGAGATGGATGGAATAAAATAAGAATGTGATACAAATTGGAACAAAATTTTAGGATGGAGTTCATTTGAGCACCCTCAAGATTTTTATGATGATGCAATGAATAAGAAAGTGAGGTGAAGTGCCCTTCTCATAGCATCTGCCATTTTTGAATCTATGTAGTCTGTACATACAAATGTAGACACACATTTTTTTTTTCCTTTCCAAAATTAAAGTTGTTCTTTGCTAGTCTAAATTTTGGGGACTAACCCTTTCCACAATGTTTTTTTCAGTTTGGAATCATTCCCTTCATTAGCTTGTCTGTAGTCTTTCAGATCAAGATGTGCTCTGGTGAAAACGGTCTGTTTGGCTTCATAAGAAATGAGAAGGAAAACACCCTGGAAGACAGGGAATCAAGTCCCAGCATTCAGATGGGCTGAGCACACACCAGAAAAATAGGACCTCATTCTACTCATATTATGTCTCCAGTGTTAACAGAGATAGGTACTGAGAGCAGCTGGAAAACATGAGTGATCTTGTCCTATCACTAGCAGATGTGGCATGCTAAGAAGCCCAGCATAATCTAGGAGTTCTATGTGTTAAAGGAAAAAAGACAGCACTCCCACTCTGGGCACTGTAAATTTAATCTAGTCCCACACATAGAACAGACATTCTGCATTCCTTTATGCCATGGGGAGCCACATGAAGCTTCACCAGTTTAATTTAATTGGCAACAGCCTTTTTCAACAAATATACAGGTTCCATTTCAGAATCCAATGGGTAATTGAGGTTCAAGAATTCCACAGCTGATTCCTGAGATGATCAGGTAGACTATCTGCCACACTTACGGCAAGAAGGTCTGCTGGTATTTATAGTTCAGTGCACAGTAAGAAGGGAGACAGCACCATCCATCAGCAAAGGAGAACTCATCTGCTACTTGATCTGACATTCTGTTTGAATTCTCACTGTCCCCAGAGAGCAAGGTGCATCCATTTGAATAAACACAGAGACAGGAGGAAGGGAGAGAGGCAAAACAATCAACAAGATGATTATAGAAATAACAAGTCCACAAATCTAGAAGAATAGCTCTCAGTGGAATGCTAACCCAACATGGGATCCTTCCAGCATGTGTGAGAAATGCCCTTTTACATGACTGCACTTTCATGGAATAATGACTGCAATGGAGCTATTCACCTCCATTAATGTCTGCCACTTTGTAGGTGTTGAACAGCAGTGTGCTAAAAGAATGCAGGCTTGCCCTGAACCCAAACCAAATAGTAGATACCCTAATTACAAACTGAAGGCCAGCTAGGAGGAAAAAAAAAAAACCACCAGCTTTTTGGCAGCTGGTGACCTTTTAAGACTGCCTTCCCTAACAAAGTGGGGGTCTGTCCTTGGAATCACATTTCACTTCTAAGGGCTGGAATATTTGAATGAGTAATGACATCTTCATCAGGCATATTGTTACATTAGTTTTATAACAGCATTAAAGCAAGTACCTTGGGAATGAACACACATCCAAAGTGCTCCATTTTACTGTGCCTATTTAGGTAAAGACTACCAGCTAGCAAGCAATGCCTCATTGCTACCTTCAAACTCTATCTTCGTAAAAATTCCACTTAATACTCCAGAGACAGAAAGCCTGAACTCAACATTACAGAAAACTCAGTGCCTCAAATGAGGGCAAATTGTGGTTCCCAGAGCATCTCCATAGTTTATTTTACATTTTCACCAGGTACAGTTCAAATGAATGTCACTATTTGTTCAGAATTGGGCAGTCACTTACAGTGATATTCTGATGCTTTCATACCTCATAAAATTATAACTCATTAAGAGATTTATTTGTAAGCGTTTGGTAATGAAATGAAATCGACATTTTAAAATTTTTAATTAGTTGGAATAACTAAGTCCCACTGATTGACTACAAAAAATGAGGCTCTATTACAGGTGAGGTCACGACCCCAACAGCAAAATTATTTAAAATATCACACACAGAAAAAGAGTCTCTGATTACTCACATACAGTAAGTGTAAAATTATATTTGTGCTGTCAATGATCACTGTTTGTTTTTCAGTACTGAAATGTTTTGAGTTGTAGATTGTCTGATGCAGAGCTTCCTAACACGAATTCACAATCACATACACAAAGCAGGGGTTGGGGGGGTTGGAAGGGGGAGACACTTTGTTAAAATGAAATTTTAAATAAAAGTATTGAAAATCAGGCTTTCAAAATGACAATCTAATCTATGGTATCTCTTAAGCAGATGTAAATTTCCCTTTACAACATGTATCAAGCAAAAGAATTTCAAAGTCAGTCTCTGCAATGTTCCTAGGCTGATGAGGGTGTTGACACTTTGTTCTATGCAGCAGCTGCAGCCAGTCCTTTATCATTTAACTTCAGTTACTATGGGCATTTATGGAAGCCTATTTCTTCTTTTAATTAGCAACAATATGGATGAGAAGAGAGGCTGAATGGAATGGCTCTTTGCTCTTCTGGAAATACTGAATAAAAGGCATCTGGTGATGTCTGACTATCCATATTCTTCCTCTCAATCCAATGGGTTATTAAACCACAGCTACCATTAGGGAATCATCAGGTTGTCATAGGGCATAACCTACAGAAGACTCTCTAGGTTCATGTGCCCAGGTGAAATAATACAGTATCCTCATTAATTCATATATATGGTCTGATAGGTTGGTCATCAATCATATTGCACAGGGATATTGGAGACCTCTTTCTCCAAATGCCACCTAATTCTCCTAACTCAAAGTAACTCTCAATCAAGTGGCGATCTCAAAAACCATCTCTTGCAAGGGAGAACTAAAAAAAAAATTGTCACTAGGATACAGTGACACCAATCCCACATTTTGTGGTTAATAAAACAAGTCCTGCATCCAGCTTGGCACAAGGCCCTGATCTGATTTATTTCAAGCCAAGCTAGAGGGCTCACAGGAAAAGCTGCCATTCATGAATGCTTTAGGGTCCCTTGTGGAAAAATTTACTTGGGCCAGAAACATTTCTGATTGACCTTCTGAGCAAACCTAGCCTATTTCCAAAAGAGAGTTGGAGATATATATATATCCATACATACATACACACATACACACACACACACATATATTATATATATATTTACAAAATCTGTTTTGCCTGACATTGTTCTCAAGGTCCTATGGGGGTGAGAAAAGGGGAAACTACAGAGAAAAGAGAAAAAAGGGCTCTTATTTCTGTCTCAAACATCAAATACTTCATTTACCCCCCCTTCTTGGTGTAACCAAATATAAGACACATAGGACTTTCCTGGGAAAGTCTACACACAACCTTCATTTAGGACTTCCTGCCCCAGTACATAATTAGGAATTTTCATTCTAAAGTGGCACACCTATTTCCTCAGAGAGCTCACATCTCTTTGAATAAAAAAAGTAAAGGTCCCCTTTGGGGGATTCAGTGTATATTTTTAAATTTCTTATTAAATCAACCTAATTTATGGGGCATGTTCAGGAAAAGCAGTTGCTTTGGCGGATGCAAAGTTAATTTGCAGACTCGTCTGTCCCTCTCCTTCCCCCGCCGAGCGTTTCCGAAAGCCTTCGGGCCCCTCCGAAACGGCTCGGCTTTCTCCGCCGGGGCCCCGACTCGGCTCCGAATACTGCCGAGTTCCTCCGAGTCCCGCACCCAGGCCGCACCGAGCCGAACCGAGCGCCGCCGAATTAAGCCCCATCGACTTTTCCGGCCTCGGCTGGGCGCTGTCCACCACTTGCAACGCCTGAAACCTCACCCAGCTACGGTGGCTGGGGCTTCTACGCGGCTCGAAGTCTGCCACTACAGATTACAGACTTCTAAAGTTTTAAAACGTCTCCCCCCTCTGGAAAAAGGGGTGGTGCGGTTTACATTTACTGACCTGCATAGGCTCAGGCAGATGCAACATGCACCTTGTAGCAAAGAGCAACTCCCCAGGCCCCGCCTCCCCATCCATTTGGGTTGCACAAGCCCCAAGCCGAATTACCCGTGGCTCAGAAGGGTGCGGCTAGCCAAGGGGCCTCTGCGAAGAAAGCCCTAGGGAGCTCACGAACAAAAATAAGAATATGTCAAGCAGATGGGGAAATTGTCTCCGAGTCGCTACTCCCTACCATCATGGCGCCGCCTAGAACCCGCTTGTCATGCCTGTTACACATGCAAGATTTTTGGCATCTTGGTTTTGAAACCGCAAGCACGCTTCGTCTCCCACCCACCTTCCCACGAAAGGGGTTTTTATTTTCCATTGTTTTCTTATGGGATACAATTACTTCGGCTATTCTGTCAAGCTGAGAAATAATCATTTTTGTTTACTGCACAGCAACCCCTAATTAGGAGCTGTGTGTGCACGAAGGTGTCACAGCAAAGCGTCGTGGAAACCTCGCTAAACGGTCTTAACGAACTCCTCCTTCCCGAACTGACAGGCCAACGGAAGCAGCAGGGCCAGGAGGCCCCGGAGAGCGTGCACCCCTTCCCTGCCGGCCATCCCCTCCCCAAGCAAAGCTGCCAGTGGGCTCATCAGGAATTGCTGAGTGGAGAGGGCAAGAAGCAAGCCTCAGAGTGGGAAGGAGGGGCGAGGCTCCTTATTGAGAAAGTATGCAAGAGAAGGAATATCCCATTTTGTTTTAATTTTCAACTATCAGTCAAATCCACCCCCAGATAATTAGGTGGGGAAACTGATATCTAAGGCAGAAGGGGGCGGCGGCAAGTGGGGCCTGAAATCCGCATTGTGGGTAGATTACATGGAACACGGCCTATGCAGAGTGTAAATAAACATATTGATAAAGGCCACAGTGAAGGAAAACTGCCAGTGTCAGGAGAGAAACGTGGGGAGGGTGGGGGAGGAGAGGGACTAGGGGACAGCAGGGACGGGCATTCACCCCTTCTACCTCTGTTGTAGATACAGTTGTGTCAGTCACATCCGCTTGGAAACCCATCCCTTGCACACGCCCCCTCCCCTAACTCTCGCCCTCGGGGGGGGGGGGGGGAGGCGAAACCACAGCCTCCAATTCAGCACCAAACCCATGAACAGCAGACACTTGATCTTCCACCCCAGTCCAGAGCTGGCTCCCCTCCATGTTTTAGCCAAGTTCAAAATCACTACCCCATAAGAACAGCACGGGGAAGTGGGATTACGGACGTTAGGGATGGAGGGCATGGAGGGAGAAGAGAGAAATAAAGACATAATAAAACAGAGACACACACAGAGAGATAAATGGAGTCAGGAAGACACACGAAATACTCCAGATGTAAGAGTAATGACCATAATCATGCCAATAGTGTGATGTTCTGATCAATATGGCGGACATAGTCATTCATACAATTACAGGCACTCCCCTACCCCCACCCCCCCAAAAAAACACCCACCCCAGGAGTTGAGGTGGAGGATCCAGAACCAACGCAGGGAGTGGGGGAAGGGAGTAAAATCCAGGACTGTGTGTGTGTGTGTGTTTGTGTGTATGTATGCACGAATTAAAAACCAGGCCTGGAGAGCAATGTGGAGTAAGCAAGGTAATACAAATAATTTTTTAAATTATTCTTAATAAAAGTACAGATCCCAATGCCAAAGGGACTTACTTCATCTGCTTCACAATGGTGCTTTTTCCTGATTCTCCAGCCCCTGTTGGGACACAGACAGGGGGGGAAAACTGGTGAGTGTCAGCTTAGGGGAACAGGAGGAGGGGGGTTAAGGCATGCGAGGGGGTGGGCGATCCTGGGCACATGGTGGTGCCAACTCGGAGACCAAGTCTCCCCAGGGCGGATGGGGTGGGGGAGTTGGCGGCGGGGGGTGCGAAGTGGCCGGGGTCGGGGGAAGGGGGTGGGAGCCGCGG
>NW_007149530.1:140658-141016 GCF_000164805.1 Carlito syrichta | reverse complement strand
GCTCCCCGGCTCGGCGTGCCCCCCACCCCCCCCAGAGAGCAGAGCCTGGGCTCAAAGGGGGAAAAATCACGATATCCTCTCCTTGGGTGGAGACAAAAAAATCGGGAAACCAAAACCCCCCAGAAAGACAGCCGCTAACAAGATTCCAGCAGCGGAGACTCGCGGCGGCTGGCGGGGTTCTGGGGGTGTCGAGACGAGGGTGGCCGGAGTCTGGGGCTCCGGAACCGAGGGAGGAGGCGCCCGCGGGCCGAGGAGGCGCGGGCTGCAGGCACTGAGGCTTGTGCACGACCCAAAATAAATAAAATAATAGTCGAGGTTGGAGCCGCAGCCGGAGCCGGCGAAGGGGGGGGTGGGGGGC
>NW_007149530.1:126041-140255 GCF_000164805.1 Carlito syrichta | reverse complement strand
TGGTCAACGAGAGCGCGGAGCGGGCGGCCTGCGCGGCCGTCAGGTGGGCCTCCCAGCTTGCTCCCCGCGCGGCCTCTCTCCCTCCTGGGCTCGCTCTCCATCTTGACTCCAGCAGTTCGCCTCCTTGGTGCCTCTCCAGCTGGGGGGCCGTAGCAGCCGAGGTCGAGCCACCCCAGCAACCTAGTGGGTCGGAGTAAACCTGCGCACCCCATGATCGGCCTCGGGGGCACGAAGGGCAGATTCGGATTTTTCGGTTCCTGCGTCCACATTTATTGATCACCTAGTATGTGAAAGACGAGGCTGTGAGGAGAGGACCGCAGCGGGCCAAGACAAAGCGAGGGCCTGTTCTCCAGGAGCTTCCGCCTCCCTGGACCACCGTCGACCTGCCCCGAGGTTCCAGCCCCCGCGCTCAGAGCAGGAGAGGATGCTCACCCCGGGGAGGCCTTGGTGCACGGAGGGGAGGCACAGGTTTCCTCGCGATCCGAAGCTTCTGGCAAATCCTTGCTACCTGAACACAGTTTATTTTCAAAGCTTTTGCAAATGTTAGACGGTTTAGCTTGGTTAAGGTCGTCTTTGCACTGAATTCTCCTGTCCTGCCCCTTCCAAAAACACGAACACACAAAATGAATTTTCTATAGATTTTTGGTGAGAAAAGAGGTTTTCTTCCTTTCTTCATCTTTTAAAACATTTCCCCCTATCTCTTCCCAAATAAAGATCCAGAAACCCGGGTCAGTTACTCAGTGTACAGCCAGTCAAATGCTGAGGAAGTTAGTAGATATTTGCCAAAGATCGGGCATGTTCTGGGTGGTCTCAGATTTTGAAGAAATTAATTCTTCCTGCACAAAATAGTTTTACAATCAGTTCCATCAGATAGCCCCAGGGCTCTCCTAGGGAAAGGGGCCAATAGGCAAGGTTGCATGGGAATAGGAGAGGCAAGCGACCAGTAGAAAACGTTTGTTTTTTGGGTTTTTTTTTCTAACAGTTGGCATTTCTGTGGCTCTGAAAGCAAACTTGTTTGTTTCATTTCAATGACAGAAAAAAAAAAAAAAAAAACCCTCCTGTTTTGGAAATGTTACCCAGCAATAAAAATACATTTGTAATGGAGTGGAAGACAAGGCAGTTTAAGAGCCACCCAAAAGAAAATATTTTCCCCCTGAAATTTTTTTTTTATTTGGTATTTCCCAGTATGGGTTTGCCTCGTTTTTCAAAGCTGTCTATGTCAAGTCGTGTGAATGTAATTTAAATATTTAACTTTGAATCCATTTTTACATATTCTGGGAAACTGACAAAGGAATCCTACAGAGAATTGTTTTTATAAAGTAAATAACTGCTTCCCTACCTCCCCTCTTTTCTTCTTTTGTGTGTGTGTGTGTTTGGGGGAGGTTAGGGGATAAATCTGGTTTGGCTTAAAAATGCAGCCTTTCAAATCCAAATCAGAGTTTAGGTAAAAACATTCTATAAAATGTATTATTTCCTCTAGAAGTTGCTAGAGCAGTTGTGTAGATCTATCTGATTCAGGGGGAAAAATTCAGCAACCTCACCCAGGTCCTGCTATTCCTACAAGACCACATTTGAAAGACTGAAGAGGTAAGAATATAACCATTTTATTGCAGATGGGGGGGGTAGTGTTTTACGTTTTAGTGCACTTTCATGTGAGATAATTTTTAATTTGAAGTTGTAGGCTTTTGGAGCACTCTGGTTTGTATGGTTGCACGGAACTATCTTTGACTTTAGGTATATTTACTTCTTCTTGGTATCAGACCTAGTGTGGTGGAAGAACAAACCTGTGTTTTGTGTTTTCCTTTACTCACTCTGTACTTATTAAGCACCTGCCAACCATGTGCGAGGTATCTAGGTGCTATAGATGTTGTATTTCAGGTTCATCTCCCCTGTTTTCTTTTTCTGGGTCACTTTGCATCTTTATAGCTGGGCTTCGTAAAAGACTAATAATAATCCGCTTCATCTGTATAGTGCTTTACAGCTTACAGAGCACTCTTACAAAAATTATCTCATGTGATCCTCCCGCATAAACCTCAGTTAAGCACTGTGGTGCAGGAGGCATCGTGGCTGAGTAGAAAGAACCTGGATCATGAATACAGATCAACCTGGGTACCCATTTTACAGCTGAGGACACTGAACCTCTGAGTTGTTGAATAACTGTTCAAGGTTATGAAGTCATTAACTAGTAAGCCAGTGCTCCTTTTACAGGTTTCTGGACTATACACATATAAAGCATGCTTCCAAGACTCACAGAAAACTTACAACCCCAGAACCCAATAGTATTCTGGTTCCCCCAATAGTATTCTGGTTCCCCCAAAGGAAGTGAAGATGAGAATCTTTCAGTTCTCTGTGAATTATTAATAATTAGATGATATCACAAGTGTTTAATTTGTTCACAATTCCTGTGGGAATGAGGAAATTATTATCCAAAATCAGAAGTGAGAAATGCTTGGACCAAGGATAGATTCCATTTGATTTTACCTTGTATGAACTTCAGAATTATATTTCTCTGATTATTGCTGATATCCAGAGAATAACTCTCACCCCACCCTCAGTCAACAATTCCCTTTGCCCCCCCATAACAGTTCAGCTTATTTTTAATTTCAAATGTAGGCAAATAAAATGTTTTATATACACTCTAAAAGGAACAACAGCAAAGCCTACATTAAGTTGCTTTTTTTACTACATGTAGTTCCTAGTTCTAGAGTAATTCATAGTATAAATAAGATTTCCCAGCTCTGAGGTACAGAATGTGGGCTCTGATTAGGTGAACAGTTTTCCTATTTGTTCCCCTTTCTACCTTAATTAAATATGAAATAACTTTAATTATTGTAATTAAATATGTATGTATTGGCAGTCTACTATGTTTAATATATTTATTTAGACTTGAATGAAGATTCACATATAAGAGTCTTATCTTGAAACTTCTGGAATGTTTTCTCAAAACAATTCACATTAGAATCAGCTGGGTTGCTTGTTAAAAATTCAATTATCCATCTTCTACCAAGCAGACTCTTCTGCAATTTGCATTAATAGCCACTCCCCAGGTGATTTTTCTGTGTACAAAGTATTGGTCTTATACAGGACCTTCATTTGCCAATTAATTCTGCTAGGAGCTTACTTTCTTAGAGTCCAGATATCTCACATGTTTCTGAATTCAACTTTTCTTTATGTTTACTAGTTTTTTGTATTTCTAACAAAGGAAAAAAATATGAAAATTACTATTTCTTATGAACACTACTTTCACAGGAAGAAAATAGGTTAAAATGTGTGCTTCATGAGCTAAATGAAACTAAACTAAATATCAAGTGAATTAGGCATTTTAGAGAGAATAGTAGATCACTAGAAATTGTAAGTTCCTGCATAAGTCTACTATAAAATTGATAGTTTATAATCCAATTTAGTGGTGAATATGATTTAGAAGAATGTCTGGATTAGGCTTAGAGATGACTTCTTGTTTTTGGATAAATATCTGTCATTAATGAGGGAAGGTGCTGATTAGTTCTTGTCCCTAAAAGACAAGCCCCCTATTCAGCATTTACCTAACTGATACTGTGTGTTCATCTCCCAGACCTACCAAAGCAGTGGTTCTCAAATGTTATTGTGCATAAGAATTTCCTGAGATGCTTTCAAAAATGCAGATTCGTGGGTCCTATTCCTAGAATTTCTGAATTGATAAGTCTGAGATAGAGCTTGGGAAACTTCATTTTAGTGTTCACACCTTCTTCCCCAAGTGATTACTCATATACTTTGGGAAACACATCATTGGGCTGTAAACTCCTTTGAGTTGAGAGAGTGGTCTTATCAATTTCTGTATATTCCAAAAGGTCAAGCATGGCCCACTGTCCACAGGTCGGTCATCCATTTTGAAATTTTTAACTAAATTCCCCTGTCTACAGGGCCTAAGGGCTAAATCAGACAGTATATCAATGCTCTTCCCACTGCTGAGACTTTTTTATTTTTCTAATAGAAATTTTGTTACTTTATGATTCTAGAAGATGTTTAAGATTAGGTGAGGGTAAAAAGTTAATTGCTCACTCATTTTGCTAGGAGAAAGGTAAAAAGGTGAGTGGACCCTGAACATTTGCCATAATACTATAAGAAAGGGATTGGCACTTGGGGAATACTGCGGGGTGGAGGGGGTTCATATAAGATCAAGCCAGGCAAAGTAGGGATCAAAGGGAGGCCCAAACTTTACCTGTATGATGTCCACTTGTATACCTAATCCTGAATTGTACCCCACATCTTAAAATACATATACACACACACACACACACACACACACACACACACACACACACACATATATATAAAACTGGAGTTAGACATTAAAAAAAAAGTTAATTGCTTGCCTGAAAGTTCTAAAAAATGAACTGAAACTGATTTTAAACAAATGGGAGATCTTTTGGCCTATAGGAGCCTGTGAGAAGTGTATGCCAAATGTTTTTGACATTCCCATCTGAAAATGTTTTGCTAAATTTTATATTCTGTTTTGTTACTTTTTTGGAGTTCATGAAAAAAAATCAGTTTCTTTATTTTTATAGTTAGGGATAAGACATGCCATGGGAAGAAATAAAGTTTGTGTGTACTTTTACATAAAGGAACTTGCATGAAGGACCAGATTAAGGCTTATAGGTAATTGAATTGAGCTCTTAAGTTGTTGAAGGCCATTATGTGGTCACTGTGGACTACATCATTTATTAGTGTTCTTTGGTGGCTCAAGAACACCAAAGAGGGTGTGCTTTGTGATATTTCTCAATTTGGCAAGAGAATCCCACAGGCATGCATTTGGTTTGAATAGAGTGGAAAGTTGGAGGGGACCAGGGCTAGTGCTTTCACATTGATAATAAATAAGATAGACCAAGAGCTAAAACTGAAGTTGGAAGATTGGCTCAATATGAAAGTGTTACCTAACAGTCATGGTTTCCTATTGGAATCTTCTTGGAAAATCATTCAAGAAACTAAGATTCTTGTTTGTTTTGATGGGAATTATAGTACTTTTCAACCTACTCGGCCTGGAGTTGATAGATAAGATTAGCAAATACATATTTGTAAAGTATTTATTCAGTACTTATTATGTCCTCCAGAAGACATGAGATTTCCGGACACAAAGGTTACTTGCATTATTTATCATATTTTCTGTCTCCATAGAATCTTTCACACGTGCACCTCAAATACGTTTTAGACATTATCTTATTGGTCTTCTGTAAGCTTCAAGGTCCAAAGTCTTATTATTACATTGCTGTTTTTGTTTGTTCCTGTCAGTTGTATTTGTAAAGCAAAAAGTAGGTGAATTTTATCTGAATCCAGTTAAAATCAATTAGTTCAAACTTAGAAGTGGGTTGAAGATGTTTGGCCAGACTAGACTGAATTAATTTTGTGACCTGTCTGCATTCTCTAAAGTACTTTTTGGTTTGGGGTGTTCCCAAAGTCTGCCAAGTACGAAGAACAAGGCGTTCCAGTAGGGTAACATGGTTCTTCAGTTGAGTTGACATTTAGTCATGTTATCTGTTCCCCAAAGTCCTGCAAAACCTTGACCTCTGTGGCAGAGAAAAACATTTTTATAAAATTCCTATGTGTGTGATGGAGCACATCTATAAGCTGAAAAAGGACAATAGAGTGAGAGATACATATTCAACCAGGCACTTATCCCATAGGACTTTAGCTAGAATCATTCAGAGCTTGAAGTAAAAAGAAAACTGTACTGATTTTCCTCTTATAAGGGGTCTTTGAAAGTCCACTGTCTTTCCACCTGGCCATTGTAAGCTTTGGAGAGGGCTAAGAGAAGAGGAAAGAACTCAGAATTAGTTACATCCAATGTAAATGAAAAACAGACCTGTTCCTAATGACCAAAGAGAAGACATATAAAGATCTCAGTAAAAACACTGAAAGTAATAGCTTAACAATGACTCTGAAATTAATGCCCAAAGGTAATCTTAAAAAAAAAAAAAATCAGTGGTGGAATTGAGAGGTGAGGTGAATGGAGCAGTGAAAGAAAAAGGTCAGATTGGGGATTGGTAAATTTGGTCATTCTTTCTTTGATTCTACCATTTCTGCTTCTGTTCTAGGAAAGGAGTAATACCAATCATTTTTTACTTTATTCTTTTGCCTCCCAGGCTTCTACACTACTCATATTTGAAATATTTTCCCAGCGAGAAACAGTGATCAGAATGATATTTTCTCTAAAATTGTCTTTGTTTATTTAATACATGGATGTACTTAATATTTATTGTGTGCTTACTATGTGTCAGACAATATATTAGATGCTAATAATATACTGTTGAATACAACACATGCAATCTCCTGCCATCGTGGTGCATAGATCTCTGAATTATAACAATTTCTCATATATTATTTGATTCAATCCTTAGAATAGTTCTTTGAAATAGCCAGGATTTCGATTTTTGTTTCATGCATAATGAAATTAAACTCAGAGGAGTTCAATTGATTTACCTAAGATCACACAGCTCATAAGTTGTGTAATCAGGATGAACACCTCAATTTTCTGATTTCCAAGACAGTGTTCCTTCTGCCACATCGTGCCATTTCCTAAAGATCCAAGGTTCAAAGGTTATATCTAAGTTTCTCTTTTAGATAGCACAGAGGCCAGTTATGTTATTCATATTTTAGTGGGTTTTGACTTTACTCAGTAATCCTCCTCCTCTTTGTCAGATATTATTGATCATCATAAATGAACTTTATCTAAGAAATTTTACAATCCCATGATGTCTATTCCAATGAATGATTCCTGGCTCTTTAAGGAGAATAGATTATCTTTGTGATGAATATTTATCAGAATATTCTCCATATTTTGCAGCACCCCCTCCCCCATAAAGGTAACAACCAGAAATTGGGAGTAGATGTTATACAACTATTTAAAAAAATGATATTGTGACATTTCAGTTCCAAAAGGTTTAGACAAATAATAAATAAAAATAATTTTTGAAACTAAAGGGAAGTAATGTCAAGAAAGGCAGTGAAAAGAACACTGGGCAGAATGAAGACACAAAGGTTCCAGTCTTCATTCAGCCAGCTTTGAGAGATATAATTCCCTTTCCAGGCCTCAATTTTCTCTATCAAGGAATTGAATTTTAGGCACCGTCTATATTCTACACCCATAATTCTAACTCTGAGTTGAATGGACAAAGAACCTGGAGAGTGACATAAGAGAGACTACAGAGCACAGAGCTCCAGAGGGCAAAGCAAGAAATTGTTACAAATCTATTATTCAGTCTTTGAATCTGAGTACATCTGTTCCACTGTCAAAATGGTTCCCTTTACTTTTTTCCTCCCTTTAAATCAAGAATGAATCTTTTATGTTTCTTACAGTGTTTGCTTTAGAAATATAGCACCTTGTAAACATATTAAGCCAATATTATGAAAAGACTGTGGCTTGACTTTGATTTGTTTTTTCACTTGGCAGTGATACCACTCCTAGAAATACTGGAACTTTTTTAACCCACAGTAAAAGGTTTTCTCCAGATTGCCTTGCATCCCTTTCAGCACTGCAGGCAGATAATGGCTCCTAATCACCACCCAGTTGATTTTGACAGTGTGTCTTTGTGGGGTGAATGGAATGAGTGGGGAACACTCCAAGGGGGCTGGGAAAGAGTAGTCAAGGGAGTCACATAGATCCAGGAGTGAGACAGTCAGTGGTAACTAACTAAAGGGCAGATGAGCTTGACAAGGGGTTTGCCTTTTCTTACAACCTCCACTAGATATTTTCAGACCTGTCTCTTGTGATTTTCTCTGGCATGGCTGTAACAGTTCTTCCAATTCTTCACTTCCTGGTAATCACTTGGTTAGTGAATACTAGTTGCTATTACTTACTGAAAGAGTATCATTGAGGGAATGGAAGTTATCAACATGATGCTTTCACAGCCTTAGAGATACCGGTGCTCTAGGCATGAAGGAACCAAGGATTTGTAATTCTAATAACAAGTTAAAAATTAAAGTTTTTAGAAAGTCTAGCATATACGTTATGAATATGGCTTATGTAAGAGAATACTGGAACTTCAATCAGAGAACTTAATATCAAAGTCACTTTGGCTCTATATCAAAAATCTGGTTTAAGGAAGGTATGTTTATATATTTCGAGTTAAAATAAGATGCTTAATGTGTGTATATTTAAAAATCTAAAGTTTTTCTTTCACTACAAAAGTAATCTGCTTTTTTAAAAGAAAAACAGAATTGCACAGAGAACACCTAGGTTCTCTACCCTAGAACGACTAAGCTGTGACCTTTCAGAATTTCTTAGGGACAAAGACAACTTGCTGTTGGCTACAGAATTCAGCTGCCTCCTCCCCTCTCAGGGAACTACTCTATTTAGGAATCAACTTATTTCATATCTTGCTGCCATTATTGTAGTTACTAAGAAAAATCATCATCATTTTGTGGCTTGCATCTGAAACAGAATTCAGGTAGGGGATAGGTCTTTTCCAGGTCTTTCAGCAGGGCCACTTAGCTTCCTAGGGCAGGCTAGCCCTTATCACAGGTCCTGGACTAATCCAGGCCATGAGCAAGGAAAATCCATGTGCTGTTTGATGGTTGAGTATCAAATCAGCCTCTGTGCTAGACCTGCTTTGAGTTTACCCTGGCCCTAGGGAGGAGGCTATCACTTTGGTGCTTGTGACTAGTTCCAATAATCGGCCTTTTTTGGGTTATATGTATCTGCCTCTGACCCTGCCTTGGGATCGGGGTTTCACCTTGATTCCTTCAACCTCATGGAAATTAGAAGCCAATCCCTAGACTAAATTCTGCAGGATCTGACTAGATCCTTACTGCCAGCTGCTACATCTCTGATGCCCATCATCTGTCTGTTTGGAATTTTTCCTAGTGTCAGTGCTGCACTCCACTTTTGGATATCTACCTGTTGACATTGTGGCCTTCCTCTCACCTCCATAATGGCCTACATGAATCCTTCGCTTACTATCAGACTCCCTTGACACCATGCTTTGCTCATGTATTTGGATTTCTTTTTGTGCCTATAAAATGAACCCGCTGTCCTGCCTATTCCTAGTGGAATTGCCTGTTGTTTTTCTCAAACTTTAATGTTCATAAAAATCACCAAAGATGCTTATTAAAAGTGCAGGTTGTTGGGTTTATCCTTAGAGATTCTGATTTAGTAACCCTGAAGTGGGGCTTAGAAATCTCTATTTAAACATGTTACCCCCAAGTAATTTTGAAGTACCTTGAGAAAAACACACCTTGAAAAACCTAATCTAGTCTCTGGAGCTTGATCCTTCCTTATCAGCCCATCCCATCCCAACCGTACTTGATTTTGACAGATCATGAGAAAACCACTTTTCCATGAAGAATGCCTGGATATCATAATCATTGTTACATTTTAGAATAGTATTTTTGTTTTTATTTTTCTGCTTATTGGATTGTAGAAAGTTTATAGAGGTTATGATACCCAGATAGCTGAACTCTGGCTAGTAAATCATTCAAGTGCACCAGAATTTCAGGAGTACAGATTTTGCCTTCTACTTTGGGTCCTGCCTTCTCTGTAAAGATAACATAGTGTTGTAGAAATGTATAAATCAATGACCTGCATTTTAGGACAATGGAGGAAAATATCTTCTTCCTCTTAGATCTAGATTCATGCTTAAATATCGCCCTTATTAATATGCCTATGTATGCCATTGTAGGAGTAACATATGTCCACATATAGATTGACATAACAAGAAAGGAACTGAACACGGGAACTCTGGAGGTAGGAGGAACCCAACTGCAGGGGAACTGCTCTCTATTGTAGGATAATGGCTTATGTGAGGTCTACCCTGATTTGGATACAACAGTCTTCAGATTCAGATTAAAAAAGGAAAGAATACTTCAGAAGGCATGTTGTAGATTTCCTCTTACTTTATATCAAGTGTATCCAAGTAGTTTAGAAAAATTCTGAATCATTTGGAGCCCATGGGAGAAATCAAGAAACCTGTTTCTGGCTAAGATGGAGTAACAGTGACTTCCTGTTTACCCACCCTCACACCTGAAACAGCCAGAGAAAAACAGACAAAATACATGAAATTATGGTTTTTAAGACCCTGGACATCAGACAATGGATAATGGTGATTTCTGTGTTCCCCCTCCCTGAACCACAACCTAAAAACTTTCTCAAGGCAGCTAGCTGTGACAATCATGGGGTCACTTTATTTGTTTCAATTTAACTAGTTTGTATTTCTATGCCAACAAGTTTATTAATCTTTTCTTCTTTAATCTTTTTCTTCTTTAGTGTCTACTGTGCTGTTTATCCCACAAATAAAGACTGGAAACAAATAAGGTGACCCTGTGACTGCCACAGCTTACTGCCTTGAGGGAGTTTTTAGATTGTAGCTCAGGGAGAGGGAACACAGGCAGAGCTTAGCAGACTCCTTGGGTTAAGGAGCTAGAGCTTGGAGTCTTGGAGAACAAGGAAGCTAGAATTCTCAGGACAAAGTACTGGAGAGGAGAGAACTACACAGAGAGAGACCTCTGAAGATCTGCATAAAGTCCCTCTTGAGTATTCAGATGGCTAATTAGCACATGCATATGAGGAAACTGTCCAATACTGGGGAAATAAACATCAAAGAGAGTTACAGTTGTGACAACAGTCACACAAGTCCAATAATAATGCCTATTCATGTCAGCCAGGCCAGCACATCTCAAAATATATGATGTATTAAAGAGAGTACTCAGAAGGGTCTTACTTCAGTAGTGGGGACTAATTAACTCCAAACTAAATGTTACATTGATTCTGCCTAACAAGATTCAAAGTTATCAAGCTGTTTCCAAGGAACTTAACTGTGTTCTGAAACAACACTCAAGAATATTTAAAGAAATACAAAAATATCCAGTACCCAAAAAGGTAACATTCACAATGCCTGACATCCAAATAAATATTGCCAGCCATGTGAAAAACAATAGTGAAGAACCCAATTCATCAATCAAAACCAAATCAAAACAGATGCAGATATTAGAATTAGTGGACAAAGACATTAAAAGTTATTATAACTGCATTATGTTTGCTAGCAGACACTTAGAACATATTTTTAAAAATCCAAATTAAACATCTAGAGATGAAAACTGCAATGTCTGAGATGAAAAATATTACATTACATTAGGTGGGATCAACAGCACAATGAACATTAAAGAAGAAAAGATTAATAAACTTGATGGCATAGGAATACAAACAATTCAAAATGAAACAGAGACAAAATAATTTTTTTAGAAAGGCAGACATAAATTGTACCATATCAATAATTACATTAAGTATAAATAGATTAAATATGCCAAATAAAAGGCAGAATGGATTATGTGAATGGATTAAAAACATAATCCAATTATATGCTGTCTACAAAGCACACTTGATCAAACATGCAAATATATTGAAAGTAAGAGGATGGAGAAAAAATAGCAGTAACCAAAAGAGAACTGAAGTAGCTAATATTAATATCAGACAAAACAGATTTTAAAACAAAAATTGTTACAGGAGACAAAGAGGGTCATTTTGCAATAATGAAAGGACGATATCAAGAAGGTATAACACTATAACATTTGGACATATAACAATTGTAAACATATATGCACCTAACAACAAAGCTTCAAGATACATGAAACAAAAACTGACAGAATTGAAGAGAAATAGACAATTCAACAACAATACATTTTAATATCTTACCCTCAATAGCAGATAGAATAACTAGATAGAAGATCAACAAGGAAATAGAAAACTTGAAAAAGATATAATTCAACTAGACCTAGGAGATATATACAGAACACGCCACCTGACAACAGCATAATACAAATTTTTCTTAAGCTCACATAGAATATTCTCTAGATTAGGACATTGCTAGGGCACAAGATAATCCTCAATAAATGTATACATTAAAGAAGAAGAGATTAATAAACTTGATGGCATAGGAGTACAAACAATTCAAGATGAAACAGAGACAAAATAATCTTTTTAGTTAGGCAGGCATCAATTTTACCATATCAATAATTACACTGATTATTGTAATAATCAGACAAAGTGCATCTGTGACCACAATGGAATTAAATTAAAACCAATAACAGAAAAACATTTGGGAATTTTCAAATATATGGAAAATAAATCTGGGTGCTGTGGCTTATACCTGTAACCCTAGCAACTTGGGAAGCTGAGGCAGGAGGATCACTTGAGGCCCAGAGTTTGAGTCCAGCCTGGGCAACATAGTGAGATCTTGTCTCTAAAAGTTTTTTCTTTTTTTTTTTTAATTAGCCAAATGTAGTGGTGCATGCCTGTAGTCCCAGCTACTTGGGAGGCTGAGGTGGGAAGACCGCTTGAGCCCAGGAGTTAAAGGCTACAGTGAGCTATGATTGTGCCACTGTACTTCAGTCTCCCCTATCTCAGAAAAGGAGGAAAGGAAGGGAGGGAGGGAAGGAGGGAGGGATGAGACACTCCTAAATAATCAGTAGACCAAGGAAGAAATGACAAGGGAGATTAAAAAGTACTTTCAAATAAGTGAAAATAAAAACATGGCGTGCTTAGAGGGGAACTTATAGCTATAAATGCCTATATTAAAAAAGTAGAAAAATCTATGACAATATCCTAATCTTAATCTTCTTCAAGGACAACAGCAAACTAAATCCAAAGCAAGCAGATGATGGAAATAATGATTAGATAGGAAATAGAAAAAATACAAAATGGAAAAACATAAAGAAAAATTAATAAAACCAAAAGTTGGTTCTTGGAAAAGATCAACAAAACAGGCAAACCTTTAGATAAACTGCTGAAGAAAAAAAAGATTAAAAATTCTAAAATAAAAGGGGACATTACTACCAATCTTAGAGAAATAAAAAAGTTATAAAGGAAGATTATGAACAATTGTGTGCCAAAAAATTAAATAGCTTAGATGAAATAGTCAAACAACTAAAACTGCCTCAAGAAGTAAAATATCTGAATAGACCTATAACCTATAAGTAAACCTATGGACTGGGCTCAGTGGCTCAGCCTGTAATTCCAGCACTTTGGGCGGCCAAGGCGAGTGGATTGCCTGAGCCCATGGGTTCGAAACCAGCCTGGGCAACTTGGCAAGGCCTCATCTCTACAATACATCAAAAATTAGCTGGGCGTGGTAGCACACACCTGTAGTTCTGGCTACTTGGAAGATTGAGGTGGAAGGATCGCCGGAGCCCAGCAGGTTGATGCTGGGGTAGCTGTGAGTGTGCCACTATGCTTCAGCCTAGAGGACAGAGTGAGACTTCAACTCAAAAAAATAAATAAATAAGTAAACCTATGGACCTGTAAGTAAAGATATTTAATTAGTAATTTAAAATTTCTCATTGAGAAAAGCCCAGGCCCAAATGGCCTCACTGGTGAATTCTACCAAACATTTAGAAAATTGTTTCTAGATTTCATATTGTTAAGATGTCTGTACTACCCAATGAGATCTAAGGATTTGATGCAATCCCTATGACAATCCCAAAGATGATTTTTGCAGAAATAGAAAAACCCATCCTAAAATTCATATGCAATCTAAAGGGATCCTGATCAGACAAAACAATCCTGAAAAAGAACAGCTGAAGGACTCACACTTCCTAATTTCAAAACTTACTTTAAAACTATAGTAATGAAAATAGTGTGTGCTGACATTAACAGACCAATGGAATAGAACAGGGAGCTCCAAAATAAGCCCTAACTTATATGGTCAAATGGTTTTGACAAGGGTACTGAGACTATTTAATGAGAAAAGGACAGTCTTTTCAATAAATGGTGCTGGAAACTTACAAAAGAGTGAAGTTGAACCTTTATCTAATACCATATAAAAATTAACTCAAAATAGATCAAAGACCTAAATGTAAGGTCTAAAACTATAAAACTCTTACAAGAATATGTAGGACAAATCTTCATAACATTGGATGTAGAAATGATTTCTTGGCTATGACACCTAAAGCACAGGCAATTAAATAAAAATAAACAAATTGAACTTTATTATATTTTTGAATTGTGCATCAAAAGATAATATCATCAAAGTAAAAATGCAACCCCCAAAATGGGAGAATATACTTGCAAATTATATAGCTGATAATATCTAGAACATATAGAAAGCTAAAACTCAACAACAAGAAAACAAACAACGTGATTTTAAAAATTAAAAATGGAGCCGGGCTCGGTGGCTCAGCCTGTAATCCCGTGCCTTTAGGAGGCTGAAGTGAGTGGATTGCCTGAGCCCGCGGGTTCGAGACCCGCCTGGG